>NC_046380.1:12608049-12908049 GCF_011125445.2 Fundulus heteroclitus | reverse complement strand
AAAATAGAAGATAGTTTCTACTGACCACAGAAAATGATATTTGTTCAGTGTCCTCGGCTCGTAGAAATTAAATGAAGCTATTTTGTTTTTAAAAAATTATTGAAATAAAGAAGAACTACACTGCAGGAGCTAGTTGCACCAATCCATGCTCCAATGTCTTTTTTACTTTGTATATAACAATACAGCATTAAAGAAAATGGCATGTTCAAAGAAATTTGGTTAAAAATGTTCAGTAGCTCTGGCAAATAGGAGGAATGAAGTAATACAAACTACTGTATGAAACCTTGAGTGAGGTTTATGTGCCTTATAGTAAATATATATGTTTTTACTATGGAAATTAAAATCTGACAAATTTTCTATGTTGAGGAGAACTTTTTTGGTATCACACTTTTCCATTTTTGCAAAGTTTTACTTTCAGTTGAGCTGTGTTAGAGGGGTTGTATCACTCTATCTTAACCTCTCAGAAACCTCAAAGGTGTTTTATTAAATTTGAGTCAAGTGACATACTGTACATGACCAGTACACCACTCTCTTTTTATCTTCTTCAGAAATATCTGTGACTTTGACTTCTGGGAGAGAAGAGTCAACTTGTCAGCCAGTATCTTGTCATATCCGAGTGTGACCCCTTCCAAACCTTTAATACTCCTGTTATTCTTTTGTTCACCCTTAGGACTTTATATTCACATGTGATACCTCTCACTAAGTTCAGGGCAAACATGCTGAACATCAGATAAAATAAATACATTGTTTATGTTTTCTGTCACAACTAAGCTCACCTAGCGATTATGGAGGTTATATAAGAAAAAAGTTTGGTTAGCTTTTACAGTTTAAAGAAAGATATTGTAACACCTGTTAAGCTCTACGGTGTAATTTTTGCCTGAAAATATACAAAAAAAATAAATCAAGAGTAGCTTCACCATTATTGGGTCTAAATATAAACTTTTGTTACCTGTGTAAAGGTAAAAGAAACATTCTTTAAGTGGAACTACTTTTGCAACTGTTAGTATGGCTGATTTATTTGTAATTAAACCAAATATTTTTTTTTTTGTCCTGCAAAAGTTTTTTTTCTAAATAAAGAATGCAAAACACTATGACAATTTTTTAAGTCCAGGAATAGCCTCAGATTTTCTAGATTCATATCTTGACAATAACTGTAACAAAATGGGACTGATCATTCCCATCAGTTGAAGCACATTTGTTCCACAAACATTTTAACAGGCACAAAAGCCAAATCCACCCAAATCCAGAAACCACAGGCTATACACTAAGCACAAAGAAGGATTTTCAGGTTAGGAATTTAGCATTCAGTTAGTTTATTTAGCATTTATTTAGCTTTTACTATAAGACCAGACCATGTTAAAATCCCCCACTATACCGACCTTGTCAGAATTTAACACTACATCAGAAAAGAAGGCTGAGAACTGACCTAAAAACTGAGTGTAAGAACATGGTGGACGATACAAAACAACTAATAGAACTGGTTTTATTGCTTTGCAGTTTGTATGAGGGAAACTATGGGTGAAATGTTAAGAAAACAATTTAGCTATTAATTGGCCTTGGACTAATTCATAAATGAGACCAAAAGATGGTCGCTACTCCTCCTCCTCGTTGTGTGTTTCTGAGAATGTGAACATTTTAAAAAATAATGAGTTGACTCATTTATACTAATATAGTCATCTTGCAGCAAGGTTTCTGTGAGGCAAAATTATTCAAATTGATTATAAGAAATCAATTAATTAACTAACAATGTATTTGAAGAGGGAGACCATATATTCAATAAACCACATGTAGGAGCCAGAGTAAATGTTTTATATTTTGTTTATTTGTTTTGGTGGCACAGGTGTTCAGATTTTCCTCCATCTCAGGTGACTGCCTGGGGGGGTGTGGTACCATGTTATTTGTGGATATGGGTCGACCCAGCAAGTAGAGTACATAGTTGGGTGAGGTGCTTTTTTGCAAATTTCCTTTTGATTTTCATTTAGAGTGGTCGTCAGAATCATCGTCAGTCTTAATCATTGTCTTTCATTATCATCGTCATTCTAGATAATTATTTTGGATGCCATTACACTTTATATTTCAGTGTTGATCATAACTGTATTGGTTTTGATTAAGCCACAGTTTATTGTCATAACCTTTGAAAGTAAATAGGAAAATGCAAGCAGGGCTCATCATGGCTTCTTGGGGGACGCATCACAGTACAAAAGAACACAGCTCCCCTTCCTGGTTTAGTCACTGGGTTGTCAGCATTTTGGAGAACAAATAAATCCGGCTAGATACTTGGGAAGGAGAGCTGCACCATCAAAAGTGGGATGGATGCCGTCTTTCCAGATCAGACAAGGATTTCCTCAGAAAGTTTGGCAGGTACAATGTAGCCCATGTCGTTTTTCGGGACAGTACCAAGACAACCAGCACTTCTTGCTTTCGGTAAGTCCCGCCTTAAACCACAATACTGCAATGTGATTGGCCCGAACTGTTTTTGGTTTGGTCACAAGCAGTTGATGCCGGATCAGGTCAAGATGGATCCTCAGGTGTTTGTGAATGCACAAATACTTGAGAATTCATCTTACAGGCAAGGTCACTAAACTTAGGCTAGTCTAGTGACCTTTTATAACGCTGAGGAAAATAAGGTAAATCATGTGAAACAAATGAGAAAATGATTTTTAAATGTGCTCATGTGTTAGAAACAGAGAGATGTCACAGCAAAGAGAATTAAGATAAAATTGAGAGAGACTTTAACACTAAACAACAATCCACATCACACTACGTAAAGAACACAGGAAGTGACACGATATGCCTTACCCAATTGCAGGACAGCAAGTTCAAGCAGTAGACCTATTAGCTCAGATAAACAGTTTGTTGACTGAAAGAACTTCTTTCAAATATACAACAGTTTAGTAACAAAATATTTAATCATCCAGTTAAATTACTTGTGGAGTGCTTTCTGTTTAAGAATGGCAGTCTGCAAATTCACACCCTCATCTATTGTTCTATAAGAGTACACCTCACCAGGGAGATATTCATAAATCAATAATTGAGAGACATTGTGAGAAACCTTTCAAAAATAATTCAAAAATGAGTGAAATAATGGATAAAAGTTGAATCATCTCTTATCAATGCTATATTACTAACATACCAATAAAACAACCAAGATAAGATCCAAATTCTGTAGAAATTGTTGTTTTATTTTCCTTCAAGAAGCATTTGAGGGTGCTACATCTCTTCATTATCAGAACACATGTGGTCCTTGAGAAGAGGCACTGAGCAGGAGGTTGCAACAGTCTGCTAGAAGATTGTTAGTGAGGAGAAAAGGTTGCTGTGACTTTGCATTCACAGTTTACATTAGTGCACACCTACGCATGCCATTCACTCAGAGACAAAGCAGCACACACGCAGAAAATTCACTGTTCCTCGATGGGACTCGATGTATCCCCTCTCTCATCTTGTCCTTGTAAGTCTTGTCATACTTTCCTCTCTTGTTTTCATCTTTTAGCCTGCCACATCCTTTTATTTTTTTCCTTTGGTCAACCCATCACTAATGTGACAGAGGCATTCAATAGTTTGTGTTGCATTTACTGGATACCCACCTACTAATTAGCAAGGACCCTCTGGTCTTTTGATCATGTGTCCTTGTGTTCTTGATGGCTTCCTAGTCTTTGAAGATAGCAGTGATGGAAAACCTGCTTTCAACTACCGGGAATCCTTTAGCTCTGGCTGTGTGACCCTGATTAGCTCACCACATGCCTGTCGGGGGAAAGCGCTGTCCTTCTTCTCAGATACCATACCTGGCAACAATGAGTGAGAGTGTGTGAGATAGATAGTAGGCATGGAATGTGCTGATTATGCAGGGCCCTACACACAGAGCACCTCTAATCAGATCTCTGATGTGTGAATTATGATATGTATGTAGGTATGCATGTACCTTTATTCTAGCAGGAAAATAACTTAATGAGATTGAAACCTTCTTTTCAAGAGTGACCTGGCCAAGACAGCAGCACCAGATACTTAAAACACTCAACCAAGAGGCATCACATAATTAAACATTAGGGCAGTTACAGAAGCCAAATGATAATGTCTCTGTCCTTTAAAATTGATTCTAATTTCCCCAAAGTAACAAAAGTAACAAAACTTTAATATAGTTCCATTGTACAGCTATACTAATTGCCCCTTGGGGATAGTAAAGTCCATTCTGATCTTGAATCAACTATTGTTTCTGTGAAATTAGCATGTTTTAGACAGCAAAAGTGGCACGACTCATAGCGCCTTTCTAAATAGATTTTGTATTTTCTCCCAGTGCCTGCGTGGGTTCTTACTGGGTGCTACAGCTTCCACCCATAATCCAAAAATGTGTTTATTAGGTTAAATGTTTTCTCTAAATTACCCTTAGGTGTGTGCATTTGTGGTTGTTTGTCCTGAGTGTCTCTGTGTTGCCCTGTGATGGACTGGTAACAACATGATCTCAAGACAGACGAGGGGGGATAATTCAGTCAGTATTATATTGGGCTTTACTGTGAAAAGTTAATTTGAAACCATGGTACAAATGTAATGTCTTCAGTTTGAACACCTTTCAATCTGCTCCTGTCTGTAGCACAGAAGAGAAAAGGGGGGGAAGTGCTTAAATACTGAATCCATCCAGCTTCTCTTTCAATATTCTTCATATCGTGCAAGTAATACGTTTCCCCAGGTGAACTGAGTGGCAGAATACAGGATAAAAGGGAATAGGACTTATTATTTTTTTCTCATTTTTTCAAAGGCACATTGTATGCTGCACAAAAGGGCCAAACTGCACCATTTACAAATCAGTTAAGCCTTGTGGGAAATCTGCTCGTGGATGACATTGAAGTTAAAAGTGCCCATGGAGAGGCTTCATTTCTCTGCAAATCATAGCCTACATTTCAGCAGCCTTTCTTTGTGCATGAATATGACTGGCAGTAAACACCTGATTTGAATGTTATTGGTCTATTAAAGGGCAGCCAACAGCTGCAATTCCCTTCATTTATATGGCAAGTAGGAACTCTTCTCAACCCCCTTGTATGCTCACCTATTATTACAAAAAATACTTTAAATTTTCTCCGTTTCATGATTATTGCTTCAAATTATCAAAATAACAATCACTAGAACACTGACCCCCAGTTAAATATAGATAGTCCAGAACAGACCAAATCTCGCAGTTGTCATGGTTTGTGCTTAAGGATCAAAGCGGCTGCAAGATATCGGCAGGCACATACTGCAGATTATAATATTTTAATGGCACTAATTTACAGAATCACAGGGATGGAAAAAAGACAACGTGAAAACTGAAAGAATAAAAACCCAGAACTTAAATACAAATTGGAATGAATGGAAATTGGCTACAACACAGGTGAGTGGGATGTATCAATTAACCACTGGCTTAGGGAGAATAATCAACTGGGGAAGACAAAAGAGCATAAAGAAACAAGCAGAATCTACTAACTGAATACTCAATTTACAAATACACAAAAGGGTTAAATAACTAAAGACACAAACAACTAAGGATCATGACAGCAATAGTCTATATAGTTGAAAGCTTCTGTTGAAAAGCAATGAGAGGAATTATACAGGACCATGTACAGGGCCTCCAGGTTAGGGTTTAGATATTTAGAACACGAGGTAACTCAAACAGCATACCATTACACATTTACTACTAAAGTTTAAGTAATTAATGATCAGGATAAGTATAGAACATCTGAAGAATAACATGACAGTGGCTATGGCTCCAAGGTCCAAAACTTCCTTGAATCATTAATTGACAACAAAAGGGGTGTATTGATACATTCAACTTAGTAGACAAGGTGATGAATAATGTAAAGTTCATGAGAGAGAGAAGAGAAGACCCTAACACACTTTTTAAAAATGTGTTACAGTCGTCTCTTAAAAATTCTCTTAAATTGTTTTATTTTTTTTTTTAAACTCTAAATTTCCCATTTTTGGCCCCAGATTCCTCGATCTGGGGCCCCATGCAAGATCTCATCTCGCGGGATCAAAATGATCATGAGAACGTGTCTGTGCAAATTCTCATTGTCCGGTTTTTCCTCCAACACATTCCAAAGACATTACATCAGCAGTCTCATCATGATTCAGGTGACTAAGTACTCCACTCACACCAAGCAGTAGCTGCTAAGGACCCAGGACATTGATGGTGGGTCATTGATTTGCATCTGACCTAGAATGCACTTACGAGGATGTGCTCTCACGTCCTTTAAACACAGCAGTGCACCAACTGCAGGTTGCTCAAGTGCGAGCCACCAGAATTGACAAAGCATATGGATGTTCCAAAAGAGGATTGAGAGCAAATCATGTGGTCAGATGAAACCAAAATAGAAATTTTTGGCACAAACTCAACTCGTCATGTTTGGAGGAAGAAGAATGGTGAGTTCCATCCCAAGAACACCATACCTACTGTTAAGCATGGGGGTGGAAACACCATGCTTTGGGGCTATATTTCTGAAAAGGGGACAGGACGACAGATCCATGTTAAGGGGGAAATGAACGGGGTCGTGTATCGTGAGATTTCAAGCCAAAACCTCCTTCAATCAATGAGAGCACTGAAGCTGGAACATGGCTGGGTCTTCCAGAATGATAGTGATCCCAAACACACTGCTCGCCCAAAAGAAGGAGGTCCAGGAATGGCCAATTCAGTCTACAGACCTCAGCACCATAGAGCATTTGTGGAGGGAGTTGAAAGCCTGAGTTGCCCAGCAACAGATGCAAAACATCACTGCTCTAGCCAGCTACAGTACAACCTGGTCAGGACTTACAGGATTTTTTTTACTTCTGTCATTGCTAACAAAGGTTATGCTACAACGTTTTGAGATTAACTTTTGTTATTGAACAAATACATATTTTACATAATTTACCAATGCATTCTTTAAAAATCCTGTAATGTGATTTCTTAGATTTTTTTTCTCATAGTTGAAGTGTACCTATGATGAAAATTACAGACCTCTCTCATCTTTCTAACTGGGAAAACTTGCACAATCAGTGGCTGACTAAATACTTTTTTGCCTGTATATAATCCGGACCTACCCAAACATGTACAACAGGCTTAAATAGAAGACAACAGGACTTTTGCCCAGTTTTTGAGAATATGTTTTGTCACCTATTCATGAGTCTTTGTCAATTCTGGAGCCTCACAGTTGAAACATGGAGCTTTGGAGCTGTTGTTGTAAGAAGTTTTTTGGAGTTTTTGTTTTGTGCATAGACACATTGCACATCACATGAAAACGAGGAGTTCAGAGCAAGATTCAGGAGCCCAATGGCACCTCAAGAACTGAAAACACACACTATTTGTGACTATAATTTCACATTTTAGACTGAGAGGACATATACTTTTAAGAGAGGTGGAAGAAGCTAAGTCAAAAGAGAGAAACCAACAATTAACTGAGGAAGGTTGCTGTTTAAGCTTTCCAGCAACTATAACCCTGCACTGAAACTTATTTCGAAGAAATTACACAAGTGGTCTCATCAGGATTCAGATGACCAAGTATTCACCTTAACAACCCATGGGAGGGAGGGGCAGGTTGTTGATTTGTGTCAGGATTGCAATGATCCTAGAAGGATTGGCCTCCAAAACTCAATTGCGAGCCTCCATAATTGACAGACTCCTGGTAGGCATCGAAAAGATTCACAAAAACTAAGCAAAAGTCTGGTTGTCTTCAAATTACACCTGTTGTAGTTGCCATGACTCAAATTATTGAAAAATTGCATTGACATGCTGCTCAGGTATGGCCATCTGCCTAAATCTTCAGGTCGAGCAAGAACACCGTTAACCAGAGATTTCATTGTTGAGAGGAGGATGGAGAAGGAGAAGCCGTGGAGCACAAATATCCAACATTTAACTTCAAACTAATTTTACAGTGGTTACTAAAAAGGGGAGCTGATAGTACAGAGGGTGCTAAAAAATGCCCAACTTTTTCACTCACTCCCACAGGATGAGAGAATCACTGAAGAGTGGCTGAATTTCATTTGTGTGGACTTTACTGAACACAGTTTCCTGTGGGGGACTTCAAGTCGTGGTTTTCAAACAAACGGATTAAAAAAAACAACTTCTGTACTTACATGGAAGGTGGTGACCACAACGCTGCCATTACCCGTAACTCTATTTTAATTCTAAATGCTGTCAAATGTAAGGACGGTGTGTTTGTAACTTAACCTCTGTCAGCTGCATGATTTTCCTGTTGCTGCCAGGGAGAGCGAGCTCTCCGCTGTGGTACCATGGTGAAGAGCTGGATCCCAGCTGCATAAAGTTCCTATGTCACGGCTTTACTGGCAGCCAGCTCTCCGCTGTGGTACCGTGGTGAAGAGCTGGATCCCAGCTGCATAACGTTACTGTGTCACGGCAGTCCTGCCACAACCAGCTTTCTGGAGTGGTCTATGTATCTATTTATTTCGGTCCGAATGTGTTGAATCGCGCCGCCTGGTTAAAGCCTTTGGTCAGCTTGGCTTCGCCTGTCAGACATCCTGCAACACTAACAGCACAACAAGCAGATGTTTTTTTTTTTAATTAAATTCTTTGGAGAATTTACATATGCAGCAATGTCAACTACTTAAAATGGTTTAGACAGTGATATCATTTCACTGTTAAATAAAACCATTTAAAAAGAATTTTATGAGGCTGAGGATCACATGCAACTTTCATGCAAAAGACACATTAAAATCAACCCTATCTGAGTTTTCAAAAGCAGTGTGAATGCTTTCAATAGTCAAATCATAATCATTCTCAAGATATTTATTTTTGAGTCTGCCATTGTTAATATTTTAACCAGTTACATCAAATGACTCATTCAAATGATTTTACATTAGTGAGGGGCATATATAGTCATGCTGCCTGCAATTTCCAGCGATTGGACAGTGTTTTATGATCCATAAGTCTGATCCGCTGGATGAGAAATCTTGATTTCTTTTTTTTTTTTTTTTTTTTGCATGACAAAAGGTCTCATTATACTTCTACCAAAAATGCTTAACATTTGAATGCTGCTCTCTGTTGTTTTGATTGACTAAAAAAAACAAAAAATTGCATTGTAAATTCAAGTACAGAGCGGCTAAAATAAGTTTGGGAATAGCAGGTGTAGGACACCTATTAGGTTACTCAATTAATTAAGACATTATCTGATAGGTTTAGTTAAACTGTATTAAGTAACAGCCCTGCCTTTTATACCATCATATTGTCTTTTTTTCATGTCTTGCTAAAAAAAACTAAATTCATATGAAGTTGTCGAACAAGCAACTACTCACTGATACCTGGTTTACCTGCATTTTACTGTTGCTTATTTCTAAGTACTTGAAATCTATTGGAATATTATCATGAAATATTGAATGCTAAACTGCAGTAGCAAACAATTATGCAACAATGTAATTCGAAACAAAAGAGTTCTTTCAAGACTTTGTGCTGTTTCTGTCTCCAATACTTCCATTATTCATTCCCATACAGCCAGTATATTGCATAATATTTCATACCCCTCTTTCCACCCTTGCATACTAAGTCAACTATAGCAGTAGCCAAGGCAATAATGATAGCATATAATTAGGGTCTCATATCCCTTAGCTTCCTCCATAATTGCTGTCTCCATACTGGAAATCTCCATTTAAATGTTTTTCAATATGAGAGAAACTCATTAATTGTAGACAATAAGGATTAGGAATATGCAAAGCTTAACTGAAATGAGGGAGCTAAAAGTGAATGAGGGTTTTCTGTTTTTCCATCCCAGATACATCCTCATCAGCTCCACCTCCTTCCAGTTATTTGGAGGAAGAATTGCATTTTGTCTGGCTACAGATGTAGCTGGTATGTCTTTATGCTCAGTAAAGAGTTTGGTCAGGGCTTTCTCATACCCTGCTCAGTGTACATTGCAAGTTTGATTAAATGACTTTCTTGGTATTTCCTTTTATAGTTTTAGTTTGACATTATTTTACTTATTAGTGGAGCAATGAATTGTACAAATGTAGCCTTTTATATAAATTCCCTTCCATGCTTCAAGACCATGACCATTAATGTTTGAAACATGTTTGCACTTCACGTGTAACCAAATAGCTTAGCACAGTCTCTACTTCTGCAAAGATGGATGCTAACTGTACCATAAGTGTCCCAGAGGATAACACTTGATATGCTGAGTTTTTCTTTTGGATTTTTTTTTCAATTAAATAAGTGGAGTGCAGCTGCAGTAGTGGCCGTAGATTGAAATGAATGAAATATTAAACAGGAAAAACGCTATTAGCATGACAAGAATTAATGTAGGAAGTGGTTATGGCATCATGAATGAATAAACAAAACACAGACAGAAAGAGGACAAAAGTAAAGCTAGAGGAAAAAAATCCCATACCGAGTCTACCATGACAAAACTAGTCAGCAAATCCCCGCACAAATGTGCCCATACACCCTCAGGAGCTACTCTTTCTTCATTTATTTACAGCTGTCTGGAGGAGTGCAAGCAGATAAACAACTGCAACTCTCCTGTGAGAGGCTGATGCCCCAACCAGGACCTCACCTAATGATTATGAAATGCATGATCAATTATATTGCACACCATTGCTTGGAAGCATACATCGTGCATGCACAAATCCAAAGCTGGCAGGGAAAAGCCCTCAACTTCCACATTGACAAACATGCATACTCAGCTTTTGAAAAAGCACCCCCCCCCCCCCACACACACACACACATCTTTATTTCATGTACATAGTGAGGACTGTGCCTTGTCTTCCATAGACATCCACTTATCTTGAAGCCTTTCTATGGCCTAACCCTGACCCAAGCCCTAACATTAACCTTTACAGATTTATACCTAAACCTAACTGACACCTTAGTGTTAAACCTAACCCCTAGCCCAGAATAACATTGAGGACATTTTGGGTTTAGGTAGATACTGGTAAAGGTTAAGTGTTAGGGTCAGGGTTAGGCCACAAAAAGGCTTGAAAATGAATGGAAGTCTATGGAAGTCAAGGCACAGTCCTCAGTATGTACTCTAGACAAGGATGTGCATGTGCACGTGTGTTCTTGTACAGTATTTGCCACTGAGTGAGAACATAAGTGTGTTCTCACACACACACACACACACACACACACACACACACACACACACACACACACACACACACACACACACACACACACACACACATTCAATTCAGTTACACTTTCCCTTTTTTCCTATTGAGTTATGCTAGCAACATCTGTCAGATGGAAATATTTTCTTCTTTTGTGAGCCCTTAAATCAACTCATACTAGCTAGGAGAATGCCTCAAAAAGAGGATTATGTTGGATAGCCTGTGGAACTCAAACAATAAAAAAATAATAATAATCAATGTACTTTTAACCCCCCCCCCCCCCCCCACACACACACACAAAATACTGTCACTCCAATACTACTATATTTTGATAATGAAACGTATTATTTGCAGCTACTTGTGAGAAAAAGCAGATTCATCTTGAATATTTCTGCCTTGGTGCATTCTCATAACACACAATCCCGGATTTCATTCTCAAGCACTGCAACACAAAAGCTTCAAACAAATATTTGTTCCACACCCTGGAGCTGCCTACACTGTTCCTAAGCAAATTACTTTATAGTCCTCTACAGACCACAGTATGCTCGTATTGCCAATTCACTATCTGGAATTGATGTTCTTTCTGTTGCACAACTCCGCATGGGAACGTGAAAAATATTTAATTATAGCAATAACCTAGAAGCCCGTTTTAGCCTGCATTAAAGAGACTGGGTTCCAGTTTTTAATGGATGTAGAGTCCATGTAGATTGTTCAAACAGATGAACTTGCTGCCATGAATTTGTTCTTTACCTACTCTTCAAATTCAGAGAGGAAAATCAAACATTACAAAATGCATTTGTTATTGTGTCACACAATGAAAAATGTTAGATTTGGAGAATGTAACATTTCTGAGTGAACCTTTGAATAATTACTGCAGTTGTGATCAAAATCTCTTTATGGAAATTACTCATTTCCCATTTAATAAAAGATATATACAATTTGTTTACGTAAAAAATAGACATCTAGAGTGTTCTCACTGTTCTAACATGTATAGTGCATTTTTTTGGCACCACTGGCCTTTATTTGATCGCAAGCTGACTGGAAATTGGGTTGAAAGAGAGAGGGAAGACATGCGGCAAAGGTTAACGGGCTGGGACTAGAACCCTGGATGGCCGCATCGAGAACTGAGGCTTCCGGACATTGGTCACATGTTCTACACCTGAGCCACCGCCATGCCCATATATTGTGTTTTTAAAAATTAATTACATTGTGTTTTCACTGACAAAAAGCAGTACGTATTTTGACATTTACTAGAATATGCAATAAGTATAGACCCACATATAAAACGACAACATATGAATGAGTATGTGGTTAAATAAAAGAACAAATAAATAGTCAAATTAAAACTTTTGCATTGGCAAAAAAATAAATAAATAAAAAATAAATATCAGGGCCCCATTTCAGAAAGCTGGGTTAGTGGATATTCAGAGTAATTTCTGGGGCAATGTCCTGCATACCCTGGGTTTTCCTTTTTAGAAAGCTCTGAAGCCTTTATTCTGAGACAAATAATGACAACAAATTACTCCGTGAAACAACCCTGCTACCGAGCAGAGTTGTTTGGGTAAACAGAGTTTTTCCTCCTTTTTAGCTGAGATCTGCACAAGGGCATGTCAGAAAAGACGTGTCCTTTTCTGGAGGAGCCTGAATGCTAGAGCGCAAAGAAATTTCTATGTGAGAGACTGATCAGACCATGATTAAATGTCTTATCATTTCTGGATTAATATATTTTCAAGTGTTTTCATTATTTGGCGCTGTCAATGATTTATCTCAATAATCTCAGCCCGCACATCGCTCCTATAATGAGGGACCACTCTCAGTTCTGAACAGTTTATTTTGAGCTGCACTTCATTTTTATGTCAATAGCAGCTTTTTAATGAAGTAGGTGACACAGCAAATCTTTAATAAACATTATTGTTTCATTCTGTAGTTGATTTTAAAGGTGTTCCATAGTCAGAGACCCACAAGATTACTAAAATAACCAAACAGAATGAAAGCAATAATTTTTTTCTATGAAGTTTTCAGACTTCCAGCTTTAATTTTCCATTCATATATTTTAGTTTCCATTTATTTATACCCCAACATATTTAGGGCTATGGCACAGTTCTTAACTTAAATAATGGCAAATTTACTTCATCTCAAAGTATAAATATACTTGTCCGGTAGCCTATATGATTAATATAAAGTGAGGTTGGCACAAATTATACATCTACAAGAAAATCTGTGTCAACTAATTTTCAGAAGGAAGAATGAAGCCAAATTCTGGCAAAAAAATGAACATATCAGTTATTTCAGTAACTCTCACCTTGCCATCCTTATTTGCAAATGTTGATTATAGCCAATTAATGCTTTAGTTGATTACGTTTAAACATAAGAAAAACATATAACTTAACCATAAATGACTAAACTGTATTTTCATACTTCATCTTGGTTTGCTGCCATGTCCTTTTAATGCCTGTAGGGTTTCACCTAGACATATAATAAATGCGCCCCCCAAGTGAAGTTTCAGAATACGGCTTTAATTGTCCTTGAAATAACACTCATGTATTTATTATTTCAGCAGTTCTCTGCTTCTAACTCATTTTTTCTGCAGCAACAGCATTGTTTCATTTAGTTAATTATGACTTAATATTCTCCATATGCCTTCAATAAATATTTCTAATTCCATTCGCAGGAAATGCACTTCCAGGCTTCTTATTTCCTGCCGTTGCCATGGTGAATCACGTTATCTGCGTTCCATTGATGAGGGCTTATTTTATGCTCGGGCAAAACTCAGGATTGATTGGACACTGAGTTTAGGTACTTGATTGATATCACCTGAGTAGGACAGCGTGAGGTACAACTACTCAGAGAAGCAGCTTTTACTCAGGGTAGATCGGGCATTCTTTCTGAGCTTTCTTTCAGGAGCTTTTTTTCTTCTGCTTCTTCTTCTACCTTGAAGACCCACACACACTCCGGAAAAAAGTAAAATAGATTTTTATACTTATTTGAGATAGTTTTATTAATTTATTATACATAATTATTAATTTAAAAAACTATTCATAGCCATAAATAAAATGGGTCCCTGGTTTACATAAATATATCACTTGGATTAACTGCATTAAAGAAAAATTTTTTGGTCAAAGGAGCAGTAATAATAATAATACATTTTATTTCAAGCGCCTTTCAAAACACTCAAGGTCACTGTACATGTAAAAACAATAAATGGTAAAAGCAGTCGTCATAATTAAAAGAAACAACACAAATTACAGAACCTATTAAGATTAATTTAAAATTTAAGAGTGACTTATTCTTGTGAGCTAGTCCTGAAATATAGAAACTGACATGCAGTGCAGATACCAATTGGGAAGAATCATGTATTTAATGTAATTATAATTTATCAGTTGGTTGTAATGTCATCTGAACATAATAAAAAATTATTTAATCTGCCAAATGTATAGAACACATATGTACCGAATAGCCCCAAACTCGTAATTTTGAGAACAGACTTCAAAATGTAAGGCCCTAAAAGAATCCAATAATGGACTCTGACTTTCAGCCACAAACATGGTCCCTGTTTATCCGCTTAATTTGTTTTTTTCAAGCAAGTACAAGTGCAAGTTACAAGATACATAAAATGCACATGTTTAGTGTGTGTTTTTTGCAGGAGGGAGTGGTGCATTTCACTAAATAGAGAGCATAATGGAGATAATATGATCTAGAACTACTGAAGCAGCATGCTTGTGTTCTTGTGCATGTGTTTGTTGTGTGGGTTGTGTCATTTATTTCCAGGCATCTAATATTTGAAACTCAATCTGTCATTTTAACTAGATAAATAAAGGGTATATTTATTTAACAGAAACACAATAATTCTGTTCCTCTGCCACTTGCATTGCAGAAGCAAAGCTGGCATAAAATAAAGTACATTAAATCTTTCTTTTTCGTATTCCACTTGAATAAATGCCATAGGGTTTCATTGTTCTTAACCTTTTTTCTACCATAGTTCAGTTTCTCATCTGCATGCAGCAACTTTAAGTCTTGAAAGAAGAACTTTTAATACTGCATGGAGTGATGCCAATTTCCCAGTAGTTGGTTTAATAACCACTCATATTCATATGAAACATTGGTATCCAGTAAATACAAATGTTGGTTTTGCAATGTTTCACAAAACATTACTAAAAACACTGTTCAAGTTAGCAATCAAAAACTAGAGTGAATATTTTGTGTCACAAAATCAAGGACAGCTAAGCATACAGACAGAAAGTAAAGGCAGAGACACATCAAAACAGCCATTGTGTCCAATCCAACAGAAAGATGAGATTTTACAGATTACACAGATTACAGATTTTTTGACTGACCTACTGGCTGTGTAGAGGATCCCTTAACGAATCACCGGACTCACACAATTAAATATTCACATGAGAGCATGTCCCCAAATTCCATAAATTCTGCTAGCATAAACGTAAAACATACGGCTCGACAGGAAGCAAGCCTTTTAAAGTAAAACTAAACTTCACAATAAAATGGCCTGAACAAATCGTCTTACTGAATATAATAGAAATAAAAAGCAAACCATCATACAAATACATTTATGACTCTAACACCACTTTTTCCTCTTTAAAAGCCACTGTTAAATGATGTGCTTGTCTGTTTATAACAGCCAACAAGAAAAATCTCTCTACAGTCACACTGTCGCGCTGCGCTAAAGGATCCTGTCTATTGCACAATAAGCGATTAAATCAAATAGCTCCGAAATAATTCTTGCACCTTCCGCAACAGGCTGCTGTCGTAAAAATGGACAAGACATGGATACAACAGACTTCCCTATTTCCTCCGCATATACAGCTGCGTTCTAATCCTGTTTACATAAAATAAGCCTGCTCGTGAGCAGGTTTAAGCTTGCGCACATGTTGCTATGACAACAAGTCCAAGATGAGTTTCGAAGAACCAAACGATCGAAGATCAACAATCAAATCCAGCTAACTGAGTTAGCGACGTACAAAGAATGGACCCCAGGTCAAGGAAGATCACTGCTTGAGTTAGCGACGTACGAAGAATGGACCCCAGGTCAAAGAAGATCACTGTTTCACTTTCTTATCTATTCTCTGTATTTCTGAGCTCCTAGCAATGATAGGTACACCATCTATTAACATGTTTATTCAATTAAATAAGTGGATATTTATTGAGCAGTGTTTTTCCAAATTAACCTATATGGGCACAAACCTGGCCGGAAATTGCGTTTCATATATTTTATTTTGTATTTCCCCAAGATGGATGTGTTATATGTATCCAACATGTCTCTCTTTCTGTCTGACTCATGACTTTGCCATCAACTTGCTTTGTAGTTCCACCCCAGATAGACCAGGGGTCTACCTTGGTTGGGACTATACAGACACAGTTGCATAGAACCAAAAGAGAGTCTGCCCGGCCCCATTTACTTCAGCCAGATGTAATTGCTACAACTTCATACTATCCGATTTTCTGTCGTATCGGGTGCTAATTTGGATTTGGTGTGTCTCAGCCTTAAATCTTTGAACAATGGGCAAAAATGAAAGATGATATATTCTTTAAAAATATGCTAGTTGTGTACAATGTATTCATTAATTTATTTATTTAGTCCCTCGTTTTTAAAATGTGATAGGACATTTTAAAGATGAGATTTGTCGACATGAAAAGAGAAGACAACCAATAACATTGTTAAAAATAATTAAAAGCTATCAAAGATAAAAAGACCAAAAAAATGTGTGCGCCTCCCTAAAACCAGCAAAATCAAAAGTGTTTAAGTGTTTAAAACAGAAATAAGGAAAACTAAAACGTACAGATAAATATTTCTAAGGTCCCCTGTTAGGCATCTTATATTCCCCTATCCCATTCTAAGTTTATTTACCACAACGTTTATGTCAAAATATTGCAGAGCTGCAGGAGAGATATTTGTGAAGTGAAGCAGCAAAAGAGAGCCTTATTGATCATTCTTGTCTATGCTTGGGGAGTACTGAGCTGAAAACATCCAATGTTTATTGGATGAGTGCATCTTGACTGAGTGGCACAGGTCACGTAGCAACAACAGCACAATTTATTTTGTTGTCCTGGGTGTCTCGCATTGTTTGTGTAAAATACAGAATATTTGAATAACGTGTAAATGGTCATTGTCACATGTACACCTACACATACATCTGTGTTTTATATAGTGATTGAGTTTGCCACTAGGAACTTTTATTTATAGTCACTACACATATTAGTAGCAGGGAGGCCATCACGAATTTGGTCCCCATGACAAAAAAATAAATAAATAATCTAAAACATCCCAAAAGCTCATATAAATATACAAAATTTTGTTTTTGGGGGCACCTGTCAGTCAGAGGCCCTTGGCCCTAGGAAAAGACCAAATGCCCAGATAACAAATTTTCAGCAGATGCATATGATAATTATTGGTACAACACCCAAACTTCCTAAAAGATTAAAAATCACGTACATTATTGCTAGTTATGTACTTTGCATTGAAATAATGTTAAAGTCTCCTCTCCCATTATTAAAGTTCATTATGTTTGAAGTTGTTGTGTCTTAAAGTCATAAACTGGGATTTTACATACAATCCTTCTGAAAATATCTTTAAATTCATATTTAGTCATTTTTAGGAGAAATTTTGTTTAAATGGATCTCATTCAGATCCTTTCTCATACCCCTCTTCTTTCTTGCGAGGGTGCACACAAGAATTTAAGTGAAAAAAATCTCCTAAATTAACTCTGGTCTTATTTCTTTCTACCGATGCCTTCCTCTTCTTCTCATAAACATGAGCGCGCTTCACTTCTTGCAACTCTCAGCCATGTTCAAAGTCTACGGTGAAAGCAGCATAGCTACAGTGGCACAGGCTGACGTTAGCGTTGTTCCGAGAGTGACGTATATGAAGGAGTACCAAATCTTCGCTTTGTGAAGAACGCACCCCTGTGGGTTTTTCTGGTCTGTACAAAGAACAGACACACACACATACAACAAGGAACAAAAAGGAACAAGTAACTTTCACACTCCTGATTTTCTGGAAGGTTTTAACTGAGGCCCAACACCAACACACGACTTTTAATGTGAAAAAGTGCAATTTCCAGGTGATGACTCTAACTAATTTTAATTTCTGCTTAGTTGACATACATTTAAGTTGACACACATGTAAAAACTTACAATTTAAAAAAGTTTAAGAGTTAATTCAAACCAAATCCTTTGTATGATAGCACAGTTTGGGGAAATGTGTTGTTGAGTCCTACTCAATGCAATTCTCAAACTCCAGAGCTGCCGTTATTCTGTAAGGGAATATTGCATTACCTAACATTTCAAATAGTTAATGCCAGCACGCCTGTGATCAAAAAATGGTTGAGTTGGTTTATCTTTTTTTCACTTTATACACTTACCTTTGTGGGAGGGGAAAAAGTTCCTGTAATGCGGGGCATACACTGCACAATATTTTCAATCGTGGTACAGCTCAAACTGTACGACGAAACCACAGGGTTTAAAGGTTCACTGCTCACGATATCTGTTCTTACACTGTGCGGCCCGACGCACTGATGCGACCTGACTGCTCACACAGTACGTTCAAAAACCACACGTCGGACTCAGCCCCGTAGAGAGATGGCGCTACTGGGACTCGTAGCTGGACTCGCCAACTGTCAACAGTAGAAGAAATAGATATGAGACTCACTAGATTGAAACGTGCCTTGGCAATTCTACAAGTTGCTCCTCCGTAGTTTGACTCCATGTCACACGTACCGCCGTCATGACATGACGCAGGACACATGATCAAGCTGAAAACTCGATCAGCTTGATCAGCCCGATCGAAAAATTCTCGTACAACTGAAGAATCAGCCCGAAAAGGGCAAAAACTTGTACAGTGTATGCCCGGTTTAAGAGAGCTTGTGAATAAATACATAAATAAAAACAAACTGCTTTGTGTAAAACAAAGAGTGAAACATTCTAGCAGACTGGAACAAATAAAATAGATAAAATGGAATTTTCATTGTATGCAGCAGCTATTGTGATTAAATAAAGTTACAACTAGCACTCTTGGTCTTTTCTAAAGTCATTCAAGACCCAAGGGTAATACGGTACATAAGATTAAAACTTGGTTTATCTTTCAGAACTTTTTAACTTTAAGTTTTAAGTAGAAGTTTAACTTTTCTAAATCCATCCATCCATCCATTTTCTGACGCGCTTAATCCCTGATGGGGTTGCGGGGGTTGCTGGTGCCTATCTCCAGCGTTCACCAGGCGAGAGGCGGGGTACACCCTGGACAGGTCGCCAGTCTGTCGCAGGGCAACACAGAGACAAACAGGACAAACAACCATTCACGCACACACTCACACCTAAGGACAATTTAGAGAAGCCAATTAACCTAACAGTCATGTTTAAGGACTGTGGGAGGAAGCCGGAGTACCCCGAGAGAACCCATGCATGCACAGGGAGAACATGCAAACTCCATGCAGAAAGACCCAGGGTTGGATTTGAACCCAGAACCGTCTTGCTGCAAGGCAACAGTGCTACCCACTGCCCAACTTTTCTAAATGTTTATTCTATACATTCAAATTTGATGTGTCAAGATCACCATTTATTAGAAGCTGTTTCTGGGTCAGTTTACTCCTTAGCCAACTTTAACCATCATCCCATGCCCACATATTGCTATCTCTATCATCATTAACATTTGTAATACATCTAAATGATCTATATCTCTGAAACTTAAGACCACATAGAAGCCTCATCAGAAATGTTTATCCATAGTATATGTATAAAGGACAAGTGTGTTTTGTAAGTGAGAAAAGCTGAACATAATAATCTGAAAAACTGCCATTATCAAGACAAAGAAGTACTGTCTTATATTGCTATTGATTTTTTTTCTAATGTAAAACCATAGTTGACAAAATTCCCATTTCTCCAGTTCCCTCCTGCATTATTTGCATAATTCCTGAAACAATGGAGTTTGCAAATTGTATTGATTTAATTGTGTTTTCGCTCACAAAAACGAAAACGGATATTGCCGGAGTACAATAATCTGATATCTGTTGGAAGAATATGGATATGCCTTTCTAATACCATGTGACTTTTTTTGCAAAAAGATTTTTCTGTTGAAGCATATACTTTGATGCAATAACACCATTTAACTCCCACTTCTATTGCAGATGAGTCTGCAAACCTAACATTACATTTACACTCATTTTGACCACACAATTGAGCTTCTTTTTGAATGCTGTGGGGCACTCTTTAGAGTGACCTGCATGTTATCTCTCTAGCCCACATTTCTTCTGTCTACAGAGTATTTCTGAAATGGACGATGACTGCCGTGGCTAAGAAAGAGGACACACTATTAGTGGCAATGGTGATACAACACTCTTGACATGCACATAATTGTCTTTGGCATAATGTAGAATCATTTCAACCCAAAGTCAGTCTCATTTTCATTTCTGGGAAATCAAAAGTTGGGTTAGATGAGAAAAAGAAAAGCTTTGATTAATTACAATCTGTTAATATAACTGGGGAATGTGACAGAGGATAGTCACAGCTCTCAGAGTTACCATCAGGAACAGGAGTTTCTAGTAGTGTACTCAAAGGATGCTGTTTCTGATGGATGGTGTACATTTTACTATGTAACTCTTTTCTGATCATAGCTGGGTCTACATGTCTTTACCATTATCTATGTACAATCTCAAACAAACTCTAGAGGGGTTTGATTATTGTATGAATGTGATCTGACACTGCTACCAGGTTTTAGGTGTTTGATGCAAACTAAAACCCAATGCCTTCTCAAGGCGAAGTTTGTGATGCTTCGTGGGATGTGGTAGTGTAAACAAACTGCTAAACAGTATATATAATAATCTATCCATCCATCCATCCATCCATCCATCCATCCATGGTGCCTCATAGGAAGGTGCAGTACATGGATATATACATACATACAGGCATTACAAAACTGTTAAAGTATCTTGATGTTACCAAGTTCTCAGAAAAAACAAACCATCTTTCTTACTCATAATGCCCTTACTAAGAGTGGTATGCTAACAAATTGTTTTTTATTTGCTTTGGCACATTTTCATATTTGAATGAGATCTTGTTTTTGAATTTGAAGGGAACACACCCTACATTGTGCTAAATCACTATTATGTCACACATAGCAAATTCCCAAAGATCAGTGCAGAGTTTCAAATGTCGTTAGAGTGAAACATTAAGCATCACTTCAGAGCTAATTTTAATTGCAACCCAAGGGAGTAAGGGACAAATGAAGAGTAGCACCCTGCTGCCTCTCTTCCTCTGCAACAGACAGAAATGTCAGTAAGGACATAATTCAACTATTCTTTCCAAGGATGTGCACCTAACATTGTTAATGAGTTTTTTAGCTACCTGCAAGTTGTCAAAGATGTGTAAAATTCTGGATTTGGTTTGTTTTCCATTCAGAGCACAAGACGTCAAAGGAAATTATGATTAGAAAAGGACATAAAATGCCTTACATCCAAAGGTAGAGGGCACAACTAAAAGTAATTAACTATGTAAATAATACCTGTCCTTGGCTCATTTGTTAGCACATAATTAAGATTCAGCCCCATGACCAGCTCCACCCAGAATCATTTATTTAGTACCAAAGTCAAAATGAAATGGAAGTGAAGACAACAATTTTTTTCTTGTTCAAAGTAAGTGAGCAATTTTATAGGCACCACACTTTCCAATGAAAAACATCCTTGACGTGAAACCCTTCCCATTCAACAAAACGTCAATTTGTTTGATTACCAACCTACACTGTTCCTACGGTTTGTTAGGACATTAACATTACAATTACAAAATCTGGCAATCTAACACGAAAGTTAACCGATGGGTTCATTATTTTATATGATTATTTATGTATATATGTGTTGTAAACCAGATACTGAAACACAGTGGTGGCAACTCAGTAACAATATTTGGGGATACATATTGCCATTATTTGTAAATAGTAAATAAAATAATTTTGCAATGATTTCAGTAACACATTTCACTCTTTACCTGCTAAAATATGGAGTTTCAAAGCGGACAATATTAAATAAATCAATATATCATGAAATCTATAAACATAAATAGATCATTAAATACATTCTAAAAAAGAGACACGACCATTTGTAAGGCAAGGCAAAGGCAAATTTATTTATATAGCACGATTCAGTACAAGACAATACAAAGTGCTTTACATGATTAAGATATAGCAAAATAATAAAATGTAGATAGAAAATAGAATAAAAGCAAGTATGGATAGAATATAGTAACAAAAAAGAACATTAAAAACAGTAAAACTGTTTAACTAGAACAGTCAAAGGCAATTTTAAACAGATGTGTATTTAATCTTGATTTAAAAGAACTCAGGCTTTCCGCACTTTTACAGTTTTCTGGAAGTTTGTTCCAGATAAGCGGAGCATAGGAACTAAATGCTGCTTTTCCGTGTTTGGTTCTGGTTCTAGGTATGCAGAGTAGGCTGGAGCCAGAAGTGCTAAGCCATTTAGGGATTTATAGACTAACAGAAGGATTTTAAAGTCTATTCTCTGAGATACAGGGAGCCAGTGTAAGGACTATGGAGACAAATTTCTGCCAAAACGTTGCACACAAAAAAAAGTTTTGCACACAAATAAAACTTGTTTTGCACACAAAAAGATATGTTTCACACAAAAAAAATTGTTTTGCAAACTGTTCGCCAACCTTGCACTCAAAATATCATTTATAAGTTTTCCTCGAGCACAAAACGGTCTCTGCTCGCACAAAACAGCCTCTGCTCGAGTACGAAACAATCCCACTACCGCTGCGGTAAATTTGTGCCAAAAGTCACGTGATGCATTGAGTTGTTGTTGTTGTTCAGACTTCCCGACAGCAGGGGGCGCACCCGAAAGAAACTGAAACGCGCCGGTTTGGCTAAAGAAGAAAAACGTGACATCACAGCTAACAGCATTAGCACCCCACAGGTAACTTTCAAAGCTTTCCCGGTGAAAAAGTAATAGCTCACTGATAGATCATGTAAGATTTCAGTTAAAGGCACTGTTTAGTTTTATCTCTGATCTAAAAATGCTGTGTAACGGACTTTTGAAAAATAACGTATTTAAACCATGATTTAACTCTCCTTTCAGAATTTAACGTGTTTGGAGAGACGTGTGGTGCGCAGGAACAAACATATACAACAATGTGCTGCACTCAGGAGAGGACAACAGTTTGCTTGAGCTGTCAAACATGTTGGATAACTTCTGTTGTCACTATTTATTTATCCCAAGACTACAACTAAGTTTTCACACCATCAGCAGTGGCTGAGATGACCATTCACTCAGAACTGAGAGGAATCTGACACTTATGGGAGATGGGAAGCATCCAGCATGCTGTGGTAGAACCAGAAATCACAGAGGTAAGATGGATTTTTTTTTGTGCGTGCTATTATACAGTTTCTCACAATGCATATATTTCAAACCAGAAATTAATTTATCTGATCATTCCAATACAACAAAACATGGAAAACATCAGAGGTGGCATTGAAACTGTTTTCTTTGAAATGTGTTTATTATTAAAATAATTAATGGATTTTGGAGTCTTTTTTTCAATCCTTAGCTCCATGAATTAAATTATATTCAGTAAGTTGTAGCAACAGAATCATGGCCTCTTTTTTATTCTCTATATATCTCCATCTTTCTTGCAGGGACTCTGCCTGCCTCATATTGACAGTGGACTGCTGGATGACCCACACTGTGGGGTCACTATTCCTGAAACTGGCAATGTGTTGAGCCCCGAACAACTGGTAGCACTGAGGGCAGCCATGGATGCACTGGGACATTCTGAATCACACGGTTCAGATATATATATATATATATATATATATAAATAAATGTTGCTACTGTCCAGTATGACCAACACTTTACGAGTTTAATCTTATTTTGGTTACCATTGTTGCAAAAGGTTTTCAAGTAATAAAATCTAGCCAGGAAAATGTAACTAAGTTAGTGTATTCACTGAATAAAAATGTAGAATTGCTAGGATTGTGATAGTAAATGTGTAAGGTACTGTATAAACCTTTTGAAAATGCTGAGGTTATTGAAAAAAAGGGGCACATGACCCCTTTTTTTTTACTAAAACTGAGGATGCAAACATTGTGAGACAATTAAACAGTCCTTTATTTTCCACATTGCATAATAAACATACCCTTTGATAAACTCTTCATTTCCAATTCTTACCAATATTAATCAAAGTGAATACACCTTTTTCACAAGGATTGCTTTTATTGTTGAAATTAAGACTGAAAGAACTCCATTAATTCTCCAGGTTTTTCCCAGTAAACAATCCATATATTAACAATAAAACGGGCTGTATTAAAAAAACTGGCTGATGAAATGGATGAAGCCAAAAACAGGACTATGAAAAACAATTTCTGCATGTAAGACTGTCAGGAAATTTAGAACCTCAAACCTGGCCTTTTTTTTCCAGCCTAAACGGCTCCACTAAGAGCTATGAAGGACATGCTGCAACAGTTAGTGATCAAAGTAGTTAATACTGGGAACTAAAACGGTTACATATTAAGTTATTTTTAAACAAGCTCAAATCATCTGCCGTATGTTTAAAGATTACATAAAATTTTGAATTGTTCAAGTCTTGGTAGTCTTGTGATGGAAGTCGGCGTGTCTCAAAGCAGGTTGATGATCTGGTAGCCTTCCATCCAGCCCAGAACTTTGATGGCCTTCACCTCATCAGTGGGTGCTGGAAAACAGATATGTGTTATTGTTATGTAAAGGATAATACTGTTAAAGAAAAAAATAAATCACCACTTCGATGAAAACAAACTTTTCAAGAAAATATCTGCTCATGTGGCTAATTCCAGCTGTGGTTTTTGCCATGGCCAAACCAATTTTATTAAGTGCACAACACATATTTGCAATTGGGCACAGATGACCTCATTTTTACTTTGAAGAAATTAAGGAGTTAGAAAGGTAGTGAGATATGATCTAGATCTGCTGCTATATGCTTTACTTGTAACATTCATATTTATGTTAGAAAACGCAATTTTTAATTAATTTCCTTACCAATTTTCATATAATCAATATCCACTCGTTGCAATTATTTTAAATTCATTAAGAATTCGTTTTGCACATAAGCATACATGCATTGGTTTGACAGTTTTAGGATAAATTACCAAATCCAAACACCAATTTAGATTTACACCAATAAGAACAATAGACATTTGAAAACAACACAAAAACCACATGATAATCTGTTAACAATGCATTTATCTGGGTATCCACTCAGGTACTATTTATTTGACACAGCACAGTAAAAGCAGAAGCCAACCACAGTGGCTGCATTACAAAGCAAAAGTTGTTTTAGCATGGCGTTCAACCTAAGGCAAGCTTTCATGTTATTTGCTCTAAAAAGTAACATGGTCCCTTACTGTAACACAGCAGGGCCTTTAACTGAAATCTTACATGATCTATCACCATAGTGAGCTGTTACTTTTTCACCGGGAAAGCTTTAAAAGTTACCTGTGGGGTGCTAATGCTGTTAGCTGTGATATCACGTTTTTCTTCTTCAGCCAAACTGGCGCGTTTCAGTTTCTTTCGGGTGCGCCCCCTGCTGTCGGGAAGTCTGAACAACAACAACAACTCAATGCATCACGTGACTTTTGGCACAAATTTACCGCAGTGGTAGTGGGATTGTTTCGTACTCGAGCAGAGGCTGTTTTGTGCGAGCTGAGACCGTTTTGTGCTCGAGGAAAACTTATAAATGATATTTTGAGTGCAAGGTTGGCGAACAGTTTGCAAAACATTTTTTTTGTGTGAAACAAATCTTTTTGTGTGCAAACAAGTTTTGTTTGTGTGCAAAACTTTTTTTTGTGTGCAACGTTTTGGCAGAAATTTGTCTCCATAAAGGACTTTAGAACTGGGGTGATGTGCTCTACTTTCTTAGTCTTAGTGAGGACGCAGGCAGCAGCGTTCTGGATCAGCTGCAGCTGTCTGATCCGCTTTTTAGGCAGACCTGTGAAAACACCGTTGCAGTAATCAATTCTACTAAATATAAACGCATGGATTAGTTTTTCCAGATCCTGCTGAGACATCAGTCCTTTAATCCTGGAAATGTTCTTCAGGTGATAGAAAGCTGACCTTGTAATTGTCTTTAGATGCTTTTGAAGGTTCAGGTCTGAGTCCATCACTACTCCCAGATTTCGGGCCTGATTGGTGGTTTTTAGCTGAAGCGACTGAAGCTGTGTGCTAACTTTTGATCTTTCCTCTATTGGTCCAAATATTATTACTTCAGTTTTGTTTTTATTCAGTTGAAGAAAATTTTGGTACATCCGCGTATTGATTTCTTCCAGGCATTTACTCAGTGCTTGAACTGGTCCATAGTCACCTGGTGACATGGTGATGTAGAGCTGTGTGTCATCTGCATAGTTATGATAGCTGATGTTGTTTTTTATTATCTGAGCTAGAGGGAGCATGTAGATATTGAATAGGAGGGGACCCAGGATGGACCCTTGGGGAACCCCACATGTGATTTTTGTCATCATTGATGTAAAGTTACTTACTGTAAGACTCATCCAAAAAAAACAACAACAAAAAAACTCGCCATATTCATTAAAACCCTGTCCCATTACTGATCTGTGGTCTGTGCTAGTTAGTAATATATACTTCCTGTTTATTACAGCCAATATCAACATATGATGATATTACACTGTGCATCTCCTGGTTATTTCGCTACAAACCAGCAGATGGAAACACGTCTGATGTGCATTTTCTTCTTTGCAACATTTAAAAAGTTTGCTCAAAATTAACATGAAAATTGGATGGAAACATAGCTAATCACACTCATGTATGCACTGTTCACGCCCCTCCCCCGCACAGAGCATACTGACGTTAAAGCTCAAGATTGCAGAAACAACCTAACATTACAGGAAAACTGGCTATTTGTCGAGTGTCACCTGCTAAGAAAACAAAGATAGGTAAACAGAAGAAGATGACCAAAAGCTAGCTAAAGAGAAAGAATTAGATCAAGCCTGAAATAAAATGAGAGTAAACATTGAAGCAGCACTTAAACGTGGAAAATTATGTTATTAGTGTTGCCTCTAGAGTTAGAAAATTACTATTACATGTATGAATCATTTACTACTAGATAAACAGCACAGAATGATGAGTGTCTTTAGCATAGTACATTAAATATTGTTAAAATGTTTAAAAATCTCATTGCATCAGAGCACTTATTTTAGTGAAACCACATCTACATAGCATTAGAGGTATTAAGGAGGGTCGGGTGTTTTCTGTCTGTCTGACTGCCTGGTAGAATATATTTTATGGGCCATTTACACTTCGCTTAAGCCTGTAAAATTATTAATGTTGGAGTGGACTGTATCAAAAGGAGAAAGTCATCCCATCAATTTTAGACTGCTGTTCTTTCCCCACGAAACACATCGAATTTTCATAGTGGGATGATGTGTTATAGATGTCTCCACCAGAAGGCCAAGACATCCTCATCTTTGAAGAAGGGTATTTTGTCAACCGTTGAACTCAAAAAATTGGATACCATTTGTTTTCAAGAAAAGGGTGGGGTGAGGGGTCTAATCAGGAAAATTAGAGACTAAGAAGCAGAGACAAGGGTCATTATGTTCCTGCAAGACTGACACTTCAGACAAAATTATAACCAGAGTGTTGATTGACAGGGTAATAGAACACAATATCCTATATGTGTGTATGTATTTATGTGAATATGTAACTGGTTCTGTTCTGCATTGGGCTGGTTACAAAATAAGGAATTGCCATGACACAGTTCGTCTTTGGAGATGGACGGTTTCTCTGTTTAGGCTGACAAGAACAGTACACAGAAAACCTGTGTTTTGGACTGCCTGCACCAAGTCCTGCAAAAAGCAAAATTCCAAACAAGACTAAAGTTAATCCCTGTTTCCTTATAGTCAAAAATTCACTAAAATATTTGCATTATAGGGTGGATGACAACAGTGACGGACTGGACGGTCTGGCATTTGGGCAGATGCCAGAAGGGCAATCACGAGGCGGCATGATGGTCGGGTGTGCGCGGCCCCTCTCACCCTGTTCATTGTAGGCCTACATTATCTCTCGGCCCACTAATAAGCCAAATGCCTCTTGGTTCAGTTTTTATGCATATTAAAGTTAGAGTTCAACACCAATGGGGCCACAAACTTGCGTGGTATTTCCGTGCAGTATCCGAAATTAACTTCCTAAGCCTATACATCCCAACATTTTCCCTCAGCTGCAACACTTAAAGCACGCAGGGTTCACGCTGTGTCTTTACGCGTGATCCAGCTGCTGGATTTTACCCTGGTGCGCTGCGCGCGAAGAATAAACAGTGGGGATGCATAAATAAAGACTCTAAAGGGCTCCTTTAGGGAGGAGATAATAAATAATTGGTCTGAGCTGCAGCCCCCGATGTTACAAGTTCCTTAAATGACCCTGTGCGCACCTAAATGACATGTAACGTAATTCTGCGCACCTGAATTCAAGCGCAAGGCACCACGCCCACCGAAGCACCACTGGTTCTGTGTCGTTAAAAACCAAAGAGCATGAAATACAGTTACTGACTCTCCTATTGACTTTAATTGGGACATTTTTGTACGAGTGGAAAGACATTAAACGCAGTGATTCACGTTTTGAAGGCTGGCCGCTGATAAAAGCACCTGGAGAGGGGGGACGCAATAAGAGCGGCGAAGCGCAAAACCGCAGCGCACGTAGTTAAAAAAAATGCTGAAAAAATAAGAACGAAACTTATAAACAGGCTAATTGGCGTTTTAGACTGCATCTGGTTAGCAGATCTGTTTTCTGATCCAGCGTGCAGCCATGACTGGTTCTGAATGTGAAAGGAGCTGAACCAGCTCCGTAGAAGGCGGGTCTAGACTGAGCTCTGGATAGACAGCTGTGAACGGATCATCCGCAGCCCAGATGGGTTTTGTTATGTTATTTTTATTTTATTTGGTACAAACATTTACTCGCCATGTGGCAGCTAGCCCTGTGAAATTCACTCGCCAAACGGGAAATTTACTCGCATTTGGCGACTGGCGAGTGTTAATTTCGGACCCTGTTTCCATGCATGTGAAGTTATATCTGTGTGTTACGGGCAAGTGCACGCGCGTGCCTGCGCGTCCCCATGTGGGCCGCTTGTTGGTGAAAATGCCAGGGCCGTTTTTTAATCCCAGTCCGTCACTGGATGACAACAATAATGGTATCCAAGCTGCTAATGCTGAAGCTAAAAAGTCTGCTAATGATAAGATGTCAGCCACCCTTAGCTTTGCTGCGTTTAATACACAGCTTGGTCTGTTTGCGCTGTGATCAGCCAAAGCACAACAGCATCTTGATAGTTTATCACTCCATTCATTCACTCTGATGGCTGGTTAACACAAGATTAAGAGTCAACTATCCATTTTTTGATATGTTGTTCAGCAAACAATTTTTGAAGCAATGTTCTATTAAAATTCTGTTATATTTTGCGTTTTGTTTTGCATACAGTGAACTGGTTGTTAAAACACCTGGCAAGTGTTTTTGTGTATTAGCTTTCAAAGCTTGGTTCTTAAATACACATATTCACTCCATGTTTTATTGTTTTATTTTTATTGTTTTATTGTTACACTTATATTTTTATTATTATTTATCTTTGTTACTATTTGTTTTTGTAGTTTATTAGTTTTTCTTTTCATTTTAATCAATTTAGTAGTTTAGTGGTGCATTATTACTCTAGCTAACAAGTTTCCTGACTGAAGTATTTTAACAGGAAGTTCAAGTATCTTATGAATAAATTATTTTAAATTGTAGATAAATTGTTTGTGTTTAGGTTATTTTTGTTTATCTGACCCTTAATTTTACAGGGTCACATTTCAGAAAGAGTGTCTGATCTACCCTGAGTAGAAAGCAGCAACTCTGAGTAGTTCTACCTCACTCTGTCATACCAAGCGTTTTCAGTTTCAGAACAGGTGATATCAGTCAGGTAACTAAACTCAGCATCCAATTAAGGCTGAGTTAGGCATGAGCATGAAAGAAGCCCTCATCGATGGAACGCAGATAACGCAATTCACCATGGCAACGGCAGGAAATGAGAAGCCTCGAAGTGCGCATTTCCCCCCCAGTGGAATTACAAATCTTTAATGAAGACATGTGATGAATATTAAGATATAATTAACAAAAAAGGAACAATGTTGCCGCTGAAAAAGCCAGTTAGCAGAAGATATGAGTATTATTTGACAGAGAATTAAAGCTATATTCCCACACAACACACATTCAACACCCCCAAAAATGGCGAGTGGAGCACATTGATTGTGTGTGTAGGGGCAACCTGACAGGCATAAAAAGGATGAGACAGCAAATCAAGATGAAGAATGAAAATATAGTTTAATCAAGAAAGGTTATTCTTATGTTTAACTTTAAAGCATTAATTGGCTATGATCAACATTTGCAATTAATAATGGGATGGTGTGAGTTATTGAAATAACTGATATGTTCATTCATCTTTATCGCCTCTGTCAGCCTGCCCCAGGGCAGCTGTAGCTACTTACATAGCTCACCACCGTCAGGGTGTGAATGTGTGTGAATGGGTGAATGACTAACACTGTAGTGTAAAGGGCTTTGGAGGTCGATAAGACTAGTTAAAAGTGTTATACAAGTACAAGCCATTTACCATTTTATGCATGCATTTGGCTTCACCCATCATTAAAAATTGGTTAACACTATATTCTTGCAGGTGCATAATTTGTGCCAACCTCACTTTATAGTAATCATATAGGCTTTATTTATATTTTAAGTTGAAGTAAACGTGGCGCAATTTAAGTGAATAAATGGGGGAGGGGGTGGTATGAAACAAGCGAAATCAATCTGTTATTTTTTTAATTAACTAATTAATTAGTTAATTAGACATGGAAGTCTTAAAATTTGATGCAGAATAAATTATTGCTTTCATTTCTTTAATCAATCTTGTGAGTCTCTGACTATGGAACACCTCTAATAGTCGATTATAACTGAATGCAACAGTAACATTCCTGACAATGCGACATACAGTTGTCTCTGAAAGATTTCCTGCATCACCTACGTTATAAAAAGCTGCTGTTGGCATAAAAATGAAGAGCACAAAAAAAACTGTTGTTTAGAACTGAGAGCGTCTACTCGTGTTAGAAGAGCGGTGTGTGAGAATATTAAGATAAATAATTGAAAAACGATAAAAAACGGTAATGCTTGAAAATATATTTATCTAGAAATGATAAAACAGTTATTTGTGGTTTCATGATGAGCCTATCCCAACAGAGATGTCTGTGGCATATTTGCCACATAAAAGCTGGGGCGCTAACTCTGAGTAAGTCGTAACAACTCTGCTCGGAAGCACGGTTGTTTCACGGAGTAATTTGTTGTCATAATTTGAGTCAGGGTAAAGGATAGTAATGCATCCCTGAAATGGTTGTCTCTATAACATCCAAGATCTAATTTACAAAAGAGAAATATTTTGATAAAAAAAAAACAACAGCTGGAATTTTTTTTTAGGCTTTTACGGCACTAGTGGTTAATTTTTTGTACACTGGGCTGACAGGAAAGGGGGTAGAAGAGACAGGGAGAGACATGCATCAAAAAACCACAGGTCAGATTTAAACAAAGGCTTCCATACATGAGTCGTGCACGCTAACCACTGTACCAACAAAGCAGAACCGCAATAGCTAGAGTTTTAAACTTTTTTATTCTGTATATGTGTGTAATGTTTGCTGATAAAAAAAATGCCAGTGTGTGAATTCATGCCGCTGTTCTTTTGTTTTATAATACCACACCTGACAAGGCATGTATTCATATAACAATGTTAAAAGGTGAGAGTTGCTTGGCTATTATTTCCCGATACTCAGGTGGTATCCCGTCTTGGTAATTGTTTTACGTAAATTACTTACTTTGTTAATAATTGCCTTTGGCCCTTATCAAAAGTTATTCATAGTCAAACCAAACCTATTGTTGCACAACAAGAGTATTATACCAAAACCATAAAGGTTTGAGAGTAATAGCCCTTTTGTATAATTAAGGGAGAAATTAGAATGCTTTAGAACCTCATGCTCTATTTCTTATGTCATTTTAGTTACAAGGTTGCTTTTTTTCCCTTTCTTGACTGTGTAATATGTCTTGGTTTACTTTTCAATCAAAAGATTTCGCTTAATTTAAATTCAGTTTGCAAAATTGTTAGAGGATCAATAAGCGAAATTTCATAATTTTAGATAGAAAGAACTAAAAATATATTTTTAAAATGTACTATGGTTAAACGTCACACACTATCTCACTCTGTCTCTACAATCTCTTGTTTACATAGCTAGCTGCGCATGCTTATTCATGCATGCGCGTGAACGTATGTGCATATGAACAGCTGCCCCCTCCCTGCCCATAAAATGCCACCGCCAGGCACAAAATGGAGGAGAGCACACCCATCGGATCAAAATATAATCTTGCTAACAGCATTATAAAGTTATGAGTTACTTACCTCTTTACTGGGCATGTTCCCAGTAAAGAAGTAAATCCCCTCATATGAGCCTATGGGTGAGAAGGGGAAATGGGTACAGAGTGCTAAAGTGGGGATGGAGAGAGGTGTGGCTTGATAGACATCTTGTTTTGGTCTGCAGACAGTGCTGAAACTCCAGCTAGTGGTGAAATATTGCTTATTCTTCCTTTAACTCACGAAATCTGCATGTGAAATCACCGAAAGCCGTTAGGACCAACAGACCATAAAACATCCCCTTTGATGCAAAATGAGAATGATCTGAAATGTATAGGCCATGTTGTGTTCTCTTTCACATGCTGGTTGGCATATATCTCAGATAATCAAAAGTGCTGAACGGAATCCATAGCTCTCCTCATCAGTGCAAGAAATGGCACTATGAAGACACAAACGGCAAGGTGCACGATTTTCAAATGCAAAAAACTAAAACATCTCCCTTTGTTAATTAGAGTTATGCACCAAAACCCACAGAAACTGATGCTGAGATCAAAAAAATCCATGGCTACAATAGCCAAGATTTAGTTTGTTTCACTTAATTCGGGCAGGGTATTGAAGGTCATCATCCTCATTTCCATTTTGATTCAATACAATAAAAAGGATACTCATCCCACAATTGAGCTTTTCCCAGTAATATCCGTTTCTAATGGCTTCATGGTTTCAATAGATGTTGTCTTGGGTTGTGATAATAAAAACAATATGTCTTTCAAGAGCTACTTAAGTTACTCCAGCCAGGTATAAAGGTTGTAATTTCAAACTTTAACACACACAATTATATTACCTACATATTGCGCTACCAAAATTTTAAAACATTTATGTGTCTTGTCCTGCCAAGTAGAAGCACATTTAGTAGTAATGGAGCCCAAGGGCAAAACACAGGTATGAGGTCATCCACCAACCTTCTTTCTAACTATTTTTTAACTCATATTTCTCTGAGAGATACTTGTAGCTTCTAAAATCTTTTTGAAACAAATAAATCTGGTATGTGATTCACAGTTGCATGTTTTTAAATGTTATTAGCTTGTTTTTCATTTTTATTTACTTGATTAACAGCTTTGGAAGGTTGCACATTCTGAAAATACTGTATAGCCTATGAACATCTTATTTCAAAGAGCACAATTAAATACATATTTGCATATTGTCAATTATCTATCACTCAGTTCGATGCTCTTAAATGACTTCCCTGTTTACCAAGGAAGTAGGGAATAATTAAACCACAGTTTTATTTTAGACACAATTTATCAAAATTACATTCTGAATAACTGAAAGAGTAAGTACTTGGGTGTACACATCTGCAATTAACTGGTATAGACACATAGCACTAATGTACTTTACAGGAAAGGTCAGTGTCAACTTTACCTGGTAAGAAGACAGAGTTTTTTAGGAATTCAGGATTGGTTACTACTTGATATCTTTTTATCCCACGGTTGCGGCCTCAGCTATCTTAGCTGGTGTTGTCTTCAGAAGCAGCTGATTAAGAGCTCAGATGAAATGATTGGAAAATGTGATTGGGAAGACCAACTTTTTCCTGGGATCCTCCTCCATTCCAGTACAGGAGGTGTGTGACAGGAAAACTGTATTTAAAATGACATCCCTCCTGGACTGTTCCTCCCAACTCATGCATGACATTATGATAGCTGTGCAAAGCTCCTTCAGCAAGAGGCTGCTGCGTCAAACATACAAACAGTAGCATCATTGTATTGAGATTTGGATCTGTACTTTCCAGTCTAAAACATCTTAAAACTGCTTTTTCTGATAAATTAAGAGTGTAAAAATAGGTTTGTAAACTTGTCCTCTGATTATTGCTCCTTACTTCCCCTTGTGGCAGACTGTTTAACCTTGCAGCAAACTACCTTGTCCCATAAAGGGTAACTCACCCCCAAATCAATTTTTTTTTACAATAAACTGTTAACATAGTTTTAGTCTTATAGTACTCTCTACATATCCTGTTAATTAGTTTGACAAATTAGTGCATATTTGTTGAAATCCTACTTTTGTGTCTAAATTACATATATCAATGGTGAGAAACGACACATGAATGGCAATATACTTTTAATCATACTAGACAAAGATGAATTACAGATATCTCTAATTAGAGTTTTGACTAGTCACAATCTAATTACAGATCGTTTGAATATGAGCTTTGACTAAGCAAAATTATGTTGCAGATATCAGTAGTTAATATCCAGTTTAGTGATTAAATGTTAATGGTCTCACAGGCAGAAAGCTGCTGCCTCATCCTGAAACCCACCTGCAGTCAGAACAAAGAAAGGAGAGAGGAGATCAACCACACTCGGTTTCCACATGGCAAAGGAACCTTGCATGAGCAAAGCTGCCGGTGATACTGCCTGGATTACAAAGCAGGAAATAAATACGATAATATATAGTTGGACATATCCTGTCCTCCACTGTCTCGGCAGAACTGGCCTCGGGCATTGATAAGTTAGGACCTTGAGCCAGTGGTTCAAACTGATAAGGCTCTTGCCAGCAGAGCTCCACAAAGCCTCCCTCAACCTCCGGTGATGAGGGGGGGGGGTGAAATTCCTTCACCTCAAAAGACCAAACTGTGGCGTAACTACAAGTGTACCTCTGCTCACTATATAGCAAATAAAGCTAGTTTCTGCTTCCCACCCCCATCCTGTACACCCCACCCTTCCTTTCCCATGTATCCCTACCCACTTTTACATTTGGGGTGTTACACTTTAAGCTAAGCCCAAGGCTTCTTGAAAAGTCCCACACTCAGACCAGGACCATTTTCCAATGAAAGTAAAGCCTGAGGAAAGTGAAATCCCCATCCCCGAGAAGAGCAGAGGAGAGCCCCAGGAAACCCCCCAGCAGCCACAGTGCAGATGCTCCCCATGGGCACTGCAGGCAGCCAGCTATGCCAGAGCAGATCCAGCATGCACCCAGAGACCTGTGACCCAAGGGCACACTGTCCCCCATTAGGGCCCTGAAAGAGCCTGGGAGCTCAGGTCCCACCAAGCATCAGCCAGGAGTGAGCCAGAACAAGCCCACGCACCCAATCCCAGACACTGAGAGCCAATAGCACACCAGTGGTCAAGGTAACCCCCGGCAAGGCCCCCAACTTGAGAGATGGGCTTCACACCTTAGATGGAGACCTTAGATGTCCCAGGAGAAGGGACAGCTCAAAACCCTACCCAACAAAGAGACAATTGTATAATAACAGGCACACATTCACATGTTCCCAACATTCCCAACCTAATGCCCACAAATACGCGAACACTCATAACCATACACTAAATATGCACTGTGTTTTAGTGCCATTTGTAATGAGTGTAGCCTGATAGCTTAGCGTTTAGCTCCTACAAAACTGAAAAATTTACACTGAAAGATAACTTACCAGTCTAATAATTGATGCAAATAGAGAATAGGTCTTGCATCCTGATGCTCTTTCATCAAACACCAATGAGCAAATTTCTTTGCAAGATTAATTCTTGTTTTTCCTTGTCAGAGATCCCTGTCTTGCTTTCTCTTTTAGGCATTCTCAGACATAGGGATGAGAAAAGTAAAATAATGTAAGGTTAACTCTCGTATTTAAGGGGAGGTCAGAAGTAAAGCAATGCTCTAGGTCACATGACCAATTCAGCAACAAATCCAACCCTCTCAAGTTACATAGGCAAGCTTTTAAGAAGGGCAGCCCGCATGGAGTGCTCGATATCGACCTGTAAAATCATTAAATATATCTCAAATTAAGCTAATACTTGGGTAAAAACTTACACGGCGCTGTTTTAAGGAGGGAGATGGCTGTATGTTGTTGTTTGGAACATTTCCTGCAGAAATAAATTGTACACCTCCCAAAATAGATATATCACAATGAGAAAATTGTTTAAAGTTTTGTTATGCTTCTTCAGTATTTCCAGTCAGTTAATTAAAATTTAGGGGCAGGGAAAGGGTCTTTCAAATTTATAGGCAAAGCTGTAAAGGTGTGTACAAACCTGACTCAAATACACCATTTCACCAGGAGGAATGGGCCAAGACTCCAGCAAACTATTGTCAGAAGCTTGGGAATACATACACATACAGTAATATTTGACTCAAACTCAGTTTTTTGGCTTTTAATAAATATCAGTAATTTGGTGACCACAACTAAATCAAACACACCAAGCTAACATCTATGAAGTAATTACAAATGCTCAACAAATTAATGAATTAATCAGTTGATTAAACAACTGAATGGAAATGTCCCTTTACATCTATCTACTGTTTTCAAAAGTTTGCTTGATTTTAATCAGTTTGCTTATAATAAAGTAAAGTAATTGAAATGTAAAATTAACTTCACTACAAATTTGCTCTTTGTTTGCTTATGAATCCACTAAGGTGGCTTTATACATTGCATCATTTTTCATGGTTATGCTACAGTTTTTGTTTTTCAGGTGTAAAGTGTTTCAAGGCCAAAGGATAGTGTTCCATGTTGGTAGATTGCAAAGCTGTCTACAGGAAGCCTGTAATTTAGGGCCTTTTGTACAATCCACACTTGACTTGAGTATTGCAGTTTATTCACAGGAAAATAAGCACCCAAGTGCGAGCAAATCTTTCTAGCAAGTAAAAGGCAGGCAATAAATGTCAAATATTTTTTTTCTCTGAAATATATGCTGTACTATGCAAACAGAGATAATATAAAAAGGCCTCCATTACCTCATTCTTTTTAAAATGCTGTCTTGCATTTGAGGTATTTTTGAGTTACACAGTGTAGTTCAGCAGTATACATTCACATAGGGCTGGTTTATTCATACTAAATTATTCTAACGTAATTGAAGTGTAATGTGTTGTGTATTAAGATAATGAACATTGCTGAAAATATAGCAAACTGTAGAATCAAAAATGTACCAATTCTGCACATTTTCGCTGTGCAATAGAGAAAATCAGTAGTCAGAAATGCCTCAGTTACATGATAATTAAATAAAATGAAGTTGGTGGTTTTGACAGAAAAAAACAATTATTTACATATCTTCTGGGGAAAGTAGAAAACACTCTCTTCAAGGACAGTATCACTGTTAGATTTCCATACCCCTAAAGACAGGCTTTGTGTTGCAACACAAAGGTTGATTGATTACTTCCAAATTTGTGTCGTCACAGCAGCACAAGTATTCCAGGCGATACCACAGGTACCCTTCACTTGGCTAGGGGCAAAAATAAACAGTTGTCAAGCAAGACAAAAATAATTATGCACTCATTGCAGCAAGACTTTTCCTCAGTCTTGATTCTTTAATGGTTGTTATTTTATTTACAGAGTTAAGTTAGTTCAGAATCTTTTTGGAGATGCTTAATGGCTCATTTTGATCTAATCTTTTCATTTCATGTTATCTATGTAATTGCTAGTTAATTAAATCAATATGAAAATCTGTAAGTACTTAAATAGTTAGTTATAAAGTATTAAGAGTTAGAAATTAATATTTGATAAAAATTTTAACCATAAGATTTGGAAAGTTGACAATTTTTTAGCCTCACCATGTGTCTCTACATATGGGTGATGGATTATTTTTCTCTCCAATTGACTACATAAATAATTATTTAATTATATAAGATAAATATTTATTGTCATTGTATATTATACTACAATGTGTAGTAAAATAAAAATAAAAAAAATGGTCCACTGAGCAATGGAAAGCACCAAAAGAAAACAAACAAAAACTACGTACAGAACAAAAAAATGCAGCACATAAATAGTGCAATCATAAATTAGAAAAAATAAAGCTGGCACTTGTATATGTCATGGTGCAGCTTTGCCTGCTGCACCATTGACATTTTTGGCACCTTCCTCCTTCCATAGATCCAGATTACATGCTCTGTTGATCAGCTACACCTGTTATCCCCAATCAAGCCCGGACTCAGCACACCTGCCCAACCTCCTTAATAAGCTACCTTTAGGTTGCTCTTCCCCGCCGGATCGTCTGCCTACCACTGCTCACACTATTCATGGTCGTCAGGCCTACCTGGTTCATGCCTCGTCTCACGTCTCCCAGCCAGTGCTTCCTGCCTCCGTCAGCTTATGTTCATCCAAGCCTGCCTGCTCCAGCTCCGTCTTGCTTGCCAGTTCCTGCCTTCACCATCCTCCTGCTCCAGCCCGGTACAGACTCTTGGTTTCTTCCTCCACAATCCATCATCTTTCAATAAAAACTCTCAAACGTAGCTGTGTGTGTGGTTGTGTTCGGGTTCATCTAACAAAGTATGACAGTATATTGCACATGGCCCTCTTCAAAGAAGTGAGGTAATGAGTTGTCATAGCACTATTAGAAAAACTGTTCCTTAGTCTATTGAATCAGGAATATCTGTAACCTGAAGGCAGCAGCTCAGACGCCCAGTGTCCTGGATGGGTACAGGCCCTCAGAATGTTGTGTACCCTCTTGAGTTCTGAAGAGGTCCTTTTAGGGAGTGAAGAGAGTAGCCGGTGATCTTCTGGGCGGTGTTGATAACCCTCTGTAATGCCTTACTGTGCACTATGGTGCAGCTTGCGAACCATAGAGATGTAAAATAAGTCCCTGCAACATATCATTTTTGTCATCTTATTTTGCAAACCCTCATCTTTGCATAGACTCAGTATGCAAATAAATTATCAAATACTCTACAAGTAAAGCAAAGAAGAAAGAAACACCCCTTGTGCCCTGATTATCTCTCGATAATAAGCTAATTTAATTAGAACCTACTGACAGCTCTCACAACCATCCTGCTATTTTAAACGTTTTATGACCACATCTATGACTACTGCTTTTAATCTCATTTAAAGCCTAGGATAAAATACACTTCTCAAAATTCAAATACATATTTGAAGAGTATTTAAAGATTAACTCATGTTTTGTGACACTGTAGTGGGATTTAGATCCAAACTAAATTATATTGTAGAACCATTTGTCTTTTCTAACTTCTCCTTCCAGACTAGTTAATATTTTCACAATGTAATTGGAGTTTGTCTGTCAATATCCAGATGTAAATTTGCTTTCTGCCATTGTGTATTGTGTGAGGAAATTACTGAAAAATATAGGAATGTTTTTATTTAATCAATTTTGGAAAGATTAGAGTTGATTGATGATCTCTATTCAAGTTGTCTGAGGTTTATCAACAGAAAATGTTTATTAGTGGGTTACAGAGCTGCAGCATAGGCAGGAAAATAAGGCATCCAGCTGGCCATAGTGGTGTTGTAGTTGTCTCAGTTTTTGATGAAAACATATTTTTTTTATTTAACCATTTTATAATATTTTAGTAATTATGTTCCTGTTGTCATGTGATAGACTGGTGACCTGTCCAGGATGTATCGAGCCTCATACCCAATGACCCAATTCACGCCTCTTAACTTTGTACCTCTTCTGTTACATTCCAACTTGTAACTTAAATGCTTTTTATTATTATTTTATGTAATGGACTAAAATAGTCTGAGAAACATCCTCTAAAAAGGTGCCATGACATCACTGTATAAACCATTTCATGTAGTTGGTAGTTTAAATCCTTGGAGATGACACAGGGGAATGAATTCTTCAGGTAATCCAGATCTAGGTGACACGAACACAAGGACAACTTTTTAGCTTTTATTTTTTCTATTATATTTATTAGTTTTTGCTGGTTGATTGTTTTGCACTGTATGACACTTTTTTTCTCATGTGGGGGTTTAAAGGGCTTTATTAATTTTGGTTGGGAGTAGATTTTCAAAACGCCATGTCTGTTGTAAATTCAATACATCTTATTGCTCCAAGAACACAGTTCCAACAAAGAAATATACAGTGACGTGGTGCAGTCAGGGGAGGCAAGTGAGGCCATGCCTCACTTGTCATCATAGAAAGAAAGAAAATAAATAATGAAGATAACATAATATAAATTGTGATTCACTCAGTCTTTTTAATTTTTCATCTAATGTCATCAGCTTTGATCATATTTTTGCTATTTTCCATGTAAATCTTTGGTGGCGCTTGATAGCGAAGCCGTTGAGGCCGCAGCGAGTTTGGCCTCCCATGGGATTGCGCAATCCCATGTTAACTGCGCTGGCTTCCATTCTGTGAATGCATCTTCTTGTCTCTAGATCATAAATTCAGTTGTTCAAACAGGTATGAATTGATTGTCCACAATTTAATGTATGTGGATTACGAATTGTGTTTTGGTCATCAAACTGTGAGCAGGTAGCATGTTTTCGTGCTGCTTTGCCGATCATAAACGGCAAAGAACTGGTTGTAGGTGATGCCGGCAGTTCCTTGGCCTCTAGGCAGGGGGTGCTCAAGGCGCACCGCTCCTGATCCCAAAACTGTAGAGTCACAGCAAGTTATGGATATTTTATTAGCGAGTTATGCTAAACAAGTAAAGCACTAAAAAGACTCTAAACATACAGCCGGAACAGGACTGATCAAGGAAGGCTTTCCTCCCTGGCAGTGTGCTCCATTGAGACTGAGAGACTATTAAAACTGAAGAAGATAAAGAGAACTTTTTGCCGGAAAGTGACCGATATTTTTGTTCAGAAAGAGCGCAGCATGGGCTTCATTTATAAGTAGAGTTAAGACAGCGATAATTATTCATGTTTTGTTTTTGTAATGCGTAATGTGGTTTGTAGTTTTTTAATGTGTTACAAATGTAGAAATCCATCATAACTCAAACTGTTACCAATCAAATGACAAATAATTTATTATTTTTTCATCAGAAAATCAATATTCCTTCCATGTCTCTTGGTGAATTGATTTGGCTCAATCAGTCTCCTTCAGCACTTTGCAATGAGTCTACTCTGTAGAGTGTATATATTTGTAAATCTGACTCTGATGACGTCAGTGCCTCACCAGCTATGAATTCTACCGCACGTAACTGGAAATATAGTGGTGGTAGCATCATGCTGTGGGGTTGTTTTTCAACAGCATGGCTTGGGAAACTGGTCTGAGTCGAGTGCACAATGGATGGTCCTAAATGCAGGGATATTCTTGAGCAAAACTTGTCAATCTGTGATTTCAGTTTGGGATGGAGGTTAACATTCCAGCAGGAGAATGTCCCAAAGTATACTGCTAAAGCAACACAAGTGGTTTAAGTGGAAACATTTAAATGTGTTGCAATGGCCTACTCACACTCCAGACCTAAATCTAATTCACTGCAATAAGGCCAAAATATCTGAATATTTTTCAATATTCTATAAGGGGGAGCATCTTGTGTGTCAAAAGTCACTTTGAATTTTATGTAACTAAACTAATTGATAGTTATTCTCTTTAAAACTGGCAAAGAGCCTAACTGTTTCTGTGAAAGATGACGCCACTAAAGGAGCTACTATTCCCATTAACTATCTACTTTTTTCTTTAAGTTGGACAATACTCCTGAATTAGTGATTTAGTCTTTTTTGTCTGTCTGTATGCCCTGTCTTCTCAAACCCCCAGGCCATCATGACAGAGATTTCCTGTTGTTACTAGGGAGTTTTACTTTCCACTGTTGACACGTGCGGTCAGTATGTTATGGGTGATGCAAAGGTAACAACTCAATGCATTAACTTTCCTTTGTCACTGAATATTTGTCCAGGAGGAATGAATAATGAAAGTCAGTAGCTCAAAGCAATCTGCTGGGGTTCAATTCAATTCAATTTAATTTATATAGCGCCAATTCATGAAACATGTCATTTCAAGGCACTTTACAAAGTCAAATTCAATCGGATTATACAGATTGGGTCAGATTATACAGATTAGTCAAAAATGTCCTATATAAGGGAACCCAGTTGATTGTATCAAAGTCCCGACAAGCAGCATTCACTCCTCCTGAAGAAGCGGACAGCCACAGGGAGAGTCGTCTGCATTGTCCATGGCTTTGCAGCAATCCCTCATACTGAGCAAGCATGAAGCAACAGTGGAGAGGAAAACTCCCCTTTAGCAGGGAGGAGAACCTCCAACAGAACCAGAACCAGGCTCAGTGTGAACACTCATCTGCCTCAACCCACTGGGGGTTAGAGAAGACAGAGCAGAGACACAACAAGAGAGACAAAACAAGCACAAAAGCACACATTGATCCAGTAATCTGTTCTACATTAGATGGTAGTAGCAGGTGATCTGTCTTCCCTGGATGATGTCACAGCTAACAGAACGCCAGACCAGGTGTACCTACTATGAAGAAAAAACGACAGAGAACAAAAAGTTAAAAGTTGAAATGACGACAAGCAATGCAATATTGGAGAACAGTAGAATAACTATGTATAACTATAGAGGTAGCTTAGGGTAACATAAGCCACTCTAACTATAAGCTTTGTCAAAAAGGAAAGTTTTATGCTTCGTCTTAAAAGTAGACAGGGTGTCTGCCTCACTGACTAAAATTGGGAGTTGGTTCCACAGGAGAGGAACCTGATAACTAAAGGGTCTGCCCACCATTCTACTTTTAGATACTCTAGGAACCACCAGCAGACCTGTAGTCTGAGAGCGAAGTGCTCTGTTAGGAACATATGGGGTAATCAGATCTCTGATATTTGATGGAGCTTGATTTTTAAGGGCTTTATATGTTTGAAGAATAATTTTAAATTTTATTCTTGATTTAACAGGATGCCAATGAAGGGAGGCTAAAATTGGAGAAATATGATCCCTCTTGTTGATTTTCATCAGAACTCTTGCTGCAGCATTTTGGATCAGCGGAAGACTTTGAACGTATTTTGTGGACTTCCATTGTAAAGAATTACAGTAGTCCAGCCTTGAAGTAATCCATGCATGGACTAGTTTTTCAGCATCACCCCTGGACAGAATATTTCTAATTTTGGCGATATTCCGGAGGTAAAAAAAGGAAACTCTGGAAACCTCTTTATTATGGTGCTATTTTTGACCAAGACATGTCATTTTAATCCCAAGATTTTTTACTTTATTACCAGAGGCAAAATTAATTTATATATCTCTTTGCCGGTATAGAAGCAGACTCAGAGGATGTTATATTGCTCTCTCATTTTCCTCTCCTCTTTTATTCACCTTTTCTCCTGTTTAGCATTTTGTCTCATCTTCTTCTCTTTTTTTTCTTTTCTTCTACCGTCCTGTTTCTGTGTCCATTGAACATGAAATAGTCCCAGAATAAAATCTAATAGAGCTTTTTTGCATATATAAATCAAGAGGCGCACTATGGCGAAAGCAGTAATGCTCTACTTGTGAAAGTAAAATCTGTTGGACTCTCTTTGGCATTAAGACAGCAATTCTTATACCTACACTGCCAGATAGGACATGTAAAAAAAGAAAAATCTAACTCAAACCATGTTCAATACAAGTCAAATCAGTTAGCAACTGACATCCAAAACGTATTTTTAAAAAGGAAAATAAATATGAATTAGAAGGAAAAATGTTTCACGAAACACAAAGTGTGGACAAATTTAAGGTATTTATGGACATTGGTTTACAATGACAATTTAACATTTCAACAAGTGTTAAACTCTTAAACCCCTGTTCTGATAATGTAAAAACATGCTGCACTTTCCAAAAGTGTAATAAAAATCCTCAAAAACTATGACAGTGTAATAGCATTTGTTTGAAATTGTATTTAGCAATTGGTTTATTTATTTAAATATCCTGTCAACTAAGATTTTTTTATTTAAAATTTTAAAGTTTAGGCACTACATAAGCTTTCGGTTCAACCTACTATACTACTTCAGATTTTTTTATTTGTTTTGGTATCTATCGTTCATCTTGTATGTTATAATGGGAGTAAATATTCAAGGTAACAAACCTTTGTTGCATAGCAGGATCTTAGTGGAAAGAGTGCTCACAAAATCTTCTTTATTGTTTCCAATAAATGGCCACACAGCCATTTTATATATTCACGTTAGAAATGTCTTTTTTCCCAATAGTACAGCTTTCTGTCAACAATCAATCAATCAATCAATCAATCAATCAATCTTTATTTGTCAACTACAAATTGCATTTGTATTCGAGATTTCAGTTCCAGTGCAACCATCCATCACATACATAAACAAACATTTTGGGGGGAACGATTGACTGAGGCCTTGCGTTGCCAAGGAACGCAGCCAAACGGCCGCTGCAATTTCTGCGCAGCCGTTAGGCGCACACCAATGGAAAGTAGTGCACTGCTTTTTCACACAAAAAGTGAGTTTGCATTTCTGAGGGCTGAGGCTCATAAATTTCAAAAAGTTCAGAAAATTTCATTTAAGATACCTTTACTGCTTTGAAAGACAAAATAATGGTCAGTAACAATCTATTTATGTTTCTTAAATTTTAAAGCATTTTTGTTTTTCTGTCATAGTAATTGGGTTTCATTTCTGTCATAAATATACGAAACAAAATTTGTGGTGTAATATCCAGCTAAGAGCATCACATCACTTCTAAATCCTGTTGTAAAGAGCATAGATGTTCAGTTAAATTTTAGTTATGTATGCAGTGTAATTTAGACAGGTCGTCAGATTAGAAGCAACATTCATGTTGAACCATAGCGACATTAATGTCATAATGCAATTTCAAGGACTCAAAATAAGTATAAGAAAAAATATCATTCAGGGCACAAATATCACTCAATTGTTAAGCATGTTTTACATACTATGGGTTATTTGTTAAACAAAGCTGATTAATTCTAACAATAATCTAATTTATGAAATTACTTTAGAAATGTGTAAGATTTATGACAAAAAAATTGAAATCCTGCAAACAAAAGAGGAGTGTTAAAAGTATAAGACTAAACCACAAACAAATGTGGAAATGAGCAAACTAGTAACTGATATCAGGATGTTAGATAAAACTAAACAGAAAACTTTAAAATGAGGGTCACATCATTTACATTGCTAAATGTTTAGTCAAACATATAAGTGAGTTGGATTTACATAACATATTAACTTGGCCACTTTGCTGTGAGGAGGAAAACAAAAAATATGGACATTTAAATTGACCTGTTCATCACAAAGTAACAGATCTAGTTTGAGTGCAAATTTGATTCCTTCTGGTTTGTGACATATTTCTTTCATGATTATTGAGAGATGCAATTTATTTCGAAAAGAAGGGCATTTGACCGAAACTACCAAACAAACAAGTATTTTGTTTTTGTAAATAAATAAATAACTTACAAGATTCTGCAGTTTAGATCCAGACTTTAAATAAAAATTTCAATATATATGCTCAATGTTGTGCAGTAAAGTAAAATAAGGAATCAACAGCTAAGCCAGATACCTTGGCAGTTTGCAAAGCTCCTTTGTATACACAAAACAGTCCAAAAGTGATGTTCTGTTTATACAAATGTGAGTCGTCTCGATGGTTTGATTACTGTTGGATATTGTTCTCACTTGGCAAAAGCATACTTCTCCTCAAGAGATTTTCTTGTTCCTGAACAAACTGTGAAAGCCTCTTCCTTACATCAGCAAAGCTGTGTGCTTTTAGTGTTCTGCCAGGAGTACGAGTAAAGGTCAGGCAGGCTGGATCTCACAAAAAGAGAATGAGCCAGAGAGAAAGCTCTGTATGAAGTTGAGCGTCGGCTGCACAAGTAAATCTACTTAAAGTAACAAGAAAATGTCAGTAATGAATTTACATTTCCTTATCGGAGATTTGTGGGTATATTTCATATTTATTTAATTGAGGCATCTCACAACAATATGTTTATGTGAGTGCCACATAAACATATTGTATATTTTACGTTTTAAACATATTGTGTGTGTGTATATATATATATATATATATATATATATATATATATATATATATATATATATATATATACAGTGTGCGATTTGCAAAAAAAAAAAACAGAGGGGGGGATGATTTCAAAAGTTGTATTAATTAATCAAAGTTTTATTAATAATGGTTAGCTAGCAGGTGCTCTTTCAGGTAGCTAGCTAGATCCAGTAGGTTAGACTAGAAAATGTAATAATACTCTTTAAATACTAACAACAAAATTAATTTACAAATGTAAAGGAAACAAGACATGTATTAATATCAATTTTGAAAAATCCATCATATTCAGGGGTTAAAGCAAAAACAATCAATTTAGCTGAAAACATTTTGTAGTCAGCCCTTATATTCCCGGGCCGTGGACGTCATGCCGCCTTAGTAACCTCATTTGCTTATTGTAACAAGTCCTCTTTAAAAAAATCTGGTAGTTCCATTGACAATTCCTGTATCTCTCCCACCTTTCAGCTTCAGAGCCTTTGCACCATCAAGGACAGCCCTCTCCATAATTTCCTTCACTTTCCACATCCATAACATCACCTGGTTAACTTTCATATTTGCAGCATCAAGCAAGTTATTCCTTCACACTTTTGCCAAACTGGTCCACAGTCCACTCACCTTTCCACTTTACAATTTTAAAACCCTCCATAAACTGCAGCTACTTCAAAAGACAGCAGCTTGCATCATTACATCATCCTCTTCACACCTGTACATTAACTCTACTGTAACATTCAATATAAATCAATCCTATGATCATACAAGGCCAACCACAGCCATGGACAAAGAGGGACACATAACCAACACTATCATGAGATCATACATTTTAACTTGACACAGATCGCACATTACAATAATCAGTCTCTGCTTTGCTCACCAATTAATTATCACAACTCATGAGTTTATAAAAGGCATTAACTTTTTTGAAGTTTATAAAAACGGTTATATTTTAGCCCAGTGACACGTCCAGGATGGACTCTGTGTCCTCACCTCTCGCTCGAAGACTGCTGAGGATGGTCACCAGTTCCTCCACGACCCTGTGTTACGTCAAGCTGCGTTTTCCAATCAGATACGGCATGACGTAATACCTGTACGGAAAAGCAGGTATAGAAAATCCATGGATGGGAGGTTCCATTTTTAAAAAGTTTAATAAAATTGCTTAAAGTTTATCAGTAAAAACGTAACTTGCTTTCAAAGAACATTAAACATTTTTTTATTAAATTTCTGCTAAGTTAAATATTGTATGGTAATCTTGGCTGGTTTAGCTTGTCTGTCTGGCAGGTGTTTTGGGTTGGAGTAAAATGAGTCCATAGATTCACAGGAGTCTATTTAACATGTTTCTTTAACATGTAAAAATAACAAATAACTACAAAAACTCTGAGAATCGCCTTTCTCTGGTCTCACACAGTTAGAACCCGTTCTCCATTCCACGTTGTAGCTCCAGTTTATTTGTTTATTTTTGATGTAGATTCCTTTATAATCTGTATGCATCAAAATCCTTGTCATTTTATTTAAAGAGTGTCCTGGTTCAGCTCCTCATGAGGTGGAGGCTGCTGCATACTGACTGACAGCCGCTCTGACTGCAGCTCTGCCTTCTTTGTTACAGAAAAGCGTGTCACGCTAAATTAGCTGAGCTAGAGCGTTACTCTTTCAGTTTTAAATAAAACATAACAGTGAATCATGAGGAGATCCCTGGTTAGTCGCTGCGTTTATCAGCCAAAGTACTGGAAGCGAGGGAATAAACACTGACAGGTGACATGGCCACAGGTGGAAATAATTCATTAATTAGCTGCATGAGCAGCAACAGACATACTTACCGAGGGAAGTTGTTGTCAGCTGTTCTATCCGCAGAACTTTCTGACATAAAATCTTTGACCATCGCTACTTTCATTCATAGTATATGTGGTCAGTTTGAGATGTTCTTCCAAACACAGATAAAACTCAGATGGGAGATCTCCGCGTTGCAAAGACCCGCCCTACTCTCTTTCTGATTGGCTAATGTCCTGGCTCTGCTAGATTTCATTGGTTGAGCGGAGCTTCTGTTTAAAATCTTGAATAAAAAGTCTACACGGAACATTTTGCGCTCATTTTCCAAATGACGGAAATCTGTCGCAGAAACGGAGAACTTTAACCCCTGATAATATTACTTATTCAGATCAGAGGGGGAGGAATGTATCCCCCTAGGGATAAAACATGAATGACCAGAGGGGGGGACATCACAACCAGAGGGGGGGGAAAATTCCCCCCATCCCCCCCAGCAAATCGCACCCTGTATATATATATATATATATATATATATATATATATATATATATATATATATATATATATATATATATATGCAGCACATAGATTAGCAGAAGCTGAATGATACTGCTATGTCAACATGGACCAAAATCTATAAGGAATAATCTTGTTGAATATTTGGCAAGAAGAATTAAGGCAGTTCTAAAGTCCAAATGGGATCCAACATGGTACTAGAAAGGTGTACCACAAAACGTGGTTGGTGAGTGTGAAGTGAAAATATGTTTAAAGAAAGATTCAAGCTGGCAGACTCACCCCCTGAACACCTGAATCTGTCTGTGCGCTAGCCAATCTGCATCACGTCCTCATCCTACTATCCCACAAGATTCTGCTTATAAGGCGCTCTACCCATGGATTCTCCTGCTCTTCAGGTGAGCTTCAACCCTCGTCCTCCTCTTTCACGCTCACAAGCTTCACCTGACTACTTCTCGCCTACGGCCTCCATCACTAGTGTCCGGACTCTGGGGGCAAGACTTCACTAATCCTAATCTAAAATGAACATCCAAGCTCATAGACATTCACACCTTTCACGTCTTCTGCCAGGTTTCAAGTGCCAAATAACTTTTCTAATTTATGTCAATAAATCTCTCTAACTGCCTCTTTTTGTCTGTGAGAGTCTCTCGAGATTGATTTGCACACAGGTATATGACTACACATCGACATCATTAATGTTTTATTTTGTCTATATTTATTTAATTATTCTTTATTATTTTTGTGCAAAAGAAAAGCTGACATTACCTTTGGGGTTTTGATGGTAGCATACCATTGATGTGCTTGCTTTTTCTCTCGGTTCATCAATGACATATGTGGTATTTACTTGCCAGACAGCAATGGTAGTTGCTGGTCTTAGCTGAAAAGTGTTTAAAAGTTGACAGAGACTGGTCTTCATATCTTAACATTTTAAAGACATTATCTTAAACCCTCAATTAAATTATAATATCGGTGCATATCTCAAACCAAATTAGGGTTTGTGAAATCAAGTTTAAATGTAGGTAAAGACACATTTGTTGTAGTACAAGAACAGCAGTTGCAGCATCAAGAAAATCAAAGCAACATGCTATTCTAGAATTGTGTAACTTAAGGCTGGTTCACACCGCAGGATTTAAAAATTGTCACCCGATTTTCAAAGCCTGTGAGACAACACATGTAATGATTAAAAAAAATCTTAGATAAAACAGGTTTGCTCGTAGAGTGTGTTGTGTCCAGTCGGATGGCAAGCACGACACACCCCACACTAACAGATTTCACTTGGTTGTCCTTGGGCAACACCACACATGCTAGAATATTGGGGCAAGACAATCAAACGTGGAATCAGGGGCAGTTCTAGACAGGGGCCAACAAAGGCCAGTGCCCCTGTAGAACTGGTCCTGGCCCCTGTACTAAAGACATAACATTAAATACACTTCTTACAATTATATGCACTGGTGAAGCAACTATAACTGATTGGTCACTTTGACCAATTTTATTTTTTACCTCTACAGTTTCACTGGATTTAAAAATTAAGGTGTTTCACGTTTAGCTTCAGCCATATGGATCTGGAGTCACACTTTTCATCTACTAGATCCAGGGTCTGAAACCTGCAGTTCCAGAGCCAAAAGTGGCTCACTTAATATTATTAAATGATTCAATATTACCCTGTTTTATTATTTCATTCTTTTATGTACCCCTATAAAAAAACAACTGTGGTCTGGAACTGTGTGGAATGTCCCCAATTTGAAGTTGGAGCGGTCTCGACGTTGCATCGAGTGGACCAGATCCCTCTTAACACACCACACACCGCAGGATATTCTCTTAAGTTTATCTTAATCATGCTTTACCATTGAATACGGTGACTACGAAAATTCCGCCTGACCTCTGTGGATTTTGCCATGCACAAAAGGTGGCATTGGTATCACCGCGAGTCACAACATCATCAAATAGGACACACTTCTATCTGCTTGTCAGTTCAACTAAACACAGCGGACCAGGATTTTACCAAGCGAGTAACGGTCCTGTATTTAATAGGGAAAACAGAACACGGCGCCGGCGTCTCTGCTGTGGAGGTCAGGCAGAAGCACTAGGAGAGCAGTGGGAGAGAGCACAGCAAGATGCCGACAAACAGATTACCTGACCCGCCCACAGAAATGATGGCTTGTTGGTCCAGTTCTGGAGCTATGAGAGGAGGACAAATGATGATTAGTTAATTAGTCCATTTAAGGGCTAAATTAAAATGTATTTTTTTCAAAGCCACCCACAAACCTCTAAAGAACATTCTTTACTTCATAAATTCTACCTTCTGTTTTGTTTGAAAAAAAAAATAGCTTTTTCTTCCCTGAGCTCCTTCACTGTGTGTCAACGCAACACAATTTGACAGAAAAGTTCAGATTTTTTTAACTCCATTGAAAGTCACTGTTCCGCTTTTTCTGCACATACCATGGCGAACGCACCAGTCTAACTGCACGGATTTTACCGCTGGACGCTCCACCGCTTGACCATGCCGTTTGCATAGGGATAATATGTAAATCCACCATTCACACCGCTGTCAGTCCAAATGCACCATAAGAGACATGCCAAAAGTTGGCGCCTTTCAGAAGGGGGGAATAGGGGGAAAATCAGGATACAAATCTTGCCATGTGAACCAGCCTTTAAGGTGACTATATGTTGGAGTGGCTGTACTGTTTTTGTTCTACAAATCTTTTTAAGGAACTTCAATTGCTCCTGTTTGTGGATTAAGTTGCTTTTTTAAATATTTTTCTCAACTGGTGTTGGATGCTGTGCTGCTTGAAGGATTTTTTTTCATCTGTTATGGTGCATGATCATAGTAACCAGTTGCTTTTCATCCGAGGTGGTCGTGAGAGGCTAATCGGCTCTCCTTACCACCTGTATACTACACAACGCAAAATGCAGGATTATGCTGAAACTCGGCCCGATCCAAAAATTTCTCGCACGAGTGTCTTCAGTCAGAGGCTTCTCCAGATACGCTGTAAGACAGACCGGTACAGGAGATCCTTCCTGCCTGCAGAAATCACCATCTACAATAACTTGATGAAGAAACCCTGATTTACACCAGCATTTAATTTCTCTTTGGGATTATCAAAGTACTTTTGAATTTGTCATGAATTGTCTTGATGAACCCAGACAGAGCACACACACACACTCAGCTAGTATAGAAGGTTTGTTGTAAAATATTGAGTTGTGAAGCTAGAAAACCAGAGTCTGATACCGGACTGGAGTGGATGAGAGATGAGTGTAGGAACAGGCTGACGGAAGGACCGGAGAGAGTTCTTGGAGGTGCTGGGCTGGTGTCCGGAGGTGCAGGAGAGAAGGAGTTCTTGCAACACAGGGGTAGCAGGAGATCTAGCGACAAAGCAAAGGCTTACATGGAGCACAGGGGTAGCAGGTGAGCCAGTGGGTAGCAGAGACTTTACTAGAAGCCCAAGGGTAGCAGGAGATCCAGCGACTAGCAGAGACCTTTACTTGAAGCCCAAGGGTAGCAGAAGATCCAACGGCTAGCAGAGACTTTACTTGAAGCAGAGAGGTAGCAGGAAGTCCAACAGCTAGCAGAGGCCTGACTAGAAGCACAGAGGTAGCAGGAAATCCAGCAGCTAGCAGAGGCTTTACTTGGAGCACAGTGGTAGCAAGAAATCCAGCTGCTTGCAGGGAGTAAACTAGGCTGACAGACCTGGAGTGAGTGGAGACTGATGATGAACCGGTGTGGAAGAGAAGACTGAGGGAGACTTTTGTCGGGAAGCTGGCAGGTGGAGTGAGTTCTGACTAATTAGTGCCTAACAGGTGTGACTGATTGCTGATGGAGTGGAGGGTGAGCTGAGTGAGAGGATGAACTGAAAAATAACAGGGAAAAATGCCAGGCCAAAACTGAACCATGACAGAATTGAATTAGTTTGAATGACCTTATACAGTACATCTGTTCTAGGAAGGATATCTTTGATCTATGTTATGCCTTTGTTGACATTGTGTTTTTTTCCTGCTTCAGCTGTTTTTGTATCTTCCTTTATAAAATTTATATATTTTGTTACCTATGTACTGAGGTTTGTGCAGCTACCATAACATCACAGCGTTTTTGTATAATGCAGATTTTCACAATCTTACAACTGTATGCTCATAGTTGTTGTTTTAGAATATGGTTGTGACTTGTGGTGCTTTCTGCATGTAAGAAATTGCTTTTTTCCTAACTGACGGTATGTTGAAAAATGGTATTGCCTGTATTTTCCATTTATAAAGTTATCAGTTGTCTTTTGAGAGGCAACAAAACAAGTGACTTTATAATTTCCCATTCCCAAACTAATTGTTGCAAAATGTATTATACATTTGCAAGCTCAAGGGTACTGATACGTTTTATTTATACAGTACTGGTCATGATCAAAAATCAGTCAAGTTCAAGTCTACATCCACTCTTCTTCACAGTCACAGAAAGGCAGAGAGTAGAAGAGGATGAGATGAGATGGTGAGAATTTGTCACCTATCCAGTTTTTCACACTTTGAAATACGGTTGACAAACAGGCAAGAGCCATTTGTGAGCAGGCGTATTGTGACAGGATTTCTGTCAGTACTGGAAACTCTAATTAGAGGGCTAGAGCAGTCAGGCTGAGAGGGAGCAACCACTTAAGCCAGAAGGGTCAAAGGTTCAATAACACATTCAGCACCATACAATGTATTACAGTCCATACTACACACGTTAAAAAACGTGTGCAGTATGGACAATAAATTGTGTGTGCATGCACAATAAAACATAACTTTACAAAGCGCAGTGAAAGTTCCAAGGTCATATAGAGTCCATGACCTTCCAGTAACAGTGGTTTTGCAGTTTAAGCTTTCAGGCCATTAGAAACTGCAGTTGCAGCAGCAGTTATAATATACCGAAATAATTACTTATTATAAACATTCCAGTCTGTTTCAAAGCACTTTATTCCAGATCTACTTGCATATTATAATTATTTTTCTTGTAAAATGTAAGCCAGTGCTAACCAGTATCTAAAGACAAAAGCAATGCAAGAACTGTGTCACTGCTTGAACTTATTGCTGCATCTCTGGAAATCCTGCTCCTCCACCTCTTGCAGTGGCACAGCTCCTGGTTAACATATTTAACAATCTCTTTACAGTCAGGAGTCTCCATAGACTATGATGTTTGCAGATGACATAGTGACCTGCAGGGAGAGACAGGAGGCAGCGCTGGATGTATGAAGATGTTGAGTTATTTATAGGAGTGACAAGGATGGATAGGATCAGGAACGAGTACATCAGAGGTACAGCTCATGTTAGTGTTATGCCAGTAACCTGTTTGATTATGAGTATTATTATTAATTATAATTTGCTATTATAATTTTAATAATAAATCATTCAAACTCAAATGGTAGCTATAACAAATGTAATTCAAATGGTTGTGATCCAAGGGCTACAAGCCTGTAATGACTAACACTAACAATGCATTTATTAATTAGCTGTTATGAACTTATTTATGCTGGAAAAGTGTGATCTGATCGGTTTTAGACCGATCAGACTTATCCAGCAAATGCTGATAACACAAATTATAACTGAAATTGGAGTTTTAATCCTTGCTTCTTTATCACAAACCAATGAAAATGTCTTAGTTGATTCAGTTGTTAACTCAAAAAGAGGTAATTCTTTACTCTTAGAGACCATCCAACTTCTGGTTCAAAATAAACACAAACAATTACTATTCCACACGTTATTATTTATTAAACCAAAATAATTCCTTGTTACAGTAATTATTGTGTCTAATGAATACTAGGAAACTACTCGCTACTCAAGGAACATGCAAAATAAAATAAAATAAAACAAGTCAAAATGGATTAAACAAGAGGTAGCAATTCTTAATTCAAATTACAGTCGTTTAAACTCGCATTCAAGAAGTCAGCACTTTAACACAGCAGCATTGAAAGACAAAATAGAGAATTGAGAAAACAAATCTGAAGCTAGATAGGGCACTTGTGTTTCACAAGAAGCTAGCTAACCGCTTAGCTACTTTGTACCTTCCCAAGATGGCAACTATGACGACATATAACCTACAACCTTGCGTGATGCGTGAGGAGGAGGTCTTAGTGACGTATTCACCGCACACGCAATTGTGGGGCGGGCTTTGACCAAGAGGCGGTCTTACTCCCTTAGGACTTCAAAGAAAGTGCGTGAAACTGAAAATGTAGACAAAGAGATCAAGATGAAGATAGGAAGAAAAGAGAAGATCGGCTCTCGGCGGAGCCAAGGTGTAACCAACCAAACACAGCAGAATCACTTATTACATGCACAATATCAGGAATATTCACCACAGTTAAAAAACTCCATCTCGGAGTAATTAAGCATTAAACTAATTCCTAGTAGGTTCTGCCCAGGCACGAAATATATCACCTTATGAGTGAAAAAGAGAAAATAAGAGTAAAATCCTTTCTTTACTCTGACATTGCCTCAGTGGGGATGGTCCGTCTCCAGGTCCACGGGCGTCCTGGCAGCTCCAGCAGCAGCGCGTCCATGACGGGCAAAAGGGGCGGGTGGGGGGACCACACAGTCTCAGGCTTTCCGACGCTTTGTTTTGCCAGAACAACAGCAAAGCTTGTCGACCGCTGGAAGGTATCGGCGAAAATGAAAAATTAATTCAAAGTTTAAAAGTCGACCTCCTGCATGGGGACAGGGAGAAGTTGGTTCTTCAACTCGCACCAGCGAGGACTCAAAACCGTGCCACGTGGGGAAATCCCAGCGGGATGAACAGCTGTATGTCTTCCCAGTTGCCGTGGTGCCGGTGAAGAATGGAGAGTTGAGCGCTTTTATATTGTCCCAGAGCAACGAGATAACATTGCTATGGCCGGTGGTCGTGTTGACCGTTTTGCATGCTGGGAGTTGGTGGCCATTTTGACCATGTTGCATGCTGGGAGTTGGAGTCTGTCACATCATAAGATGACATTACATTATATATGTTGGAGATCCTTTGGAGATAAAGCCAAAGAGGCAAGACTGAGATGGATTGGACATGTACAGAAGAGGGATAGTGAGTACACTGGTAGAAAGATGGAGCTGCCACACAGGAGGCAGAGGAAGACCAAATTGGAGATTTACAGATGGCCAGAAAAAGGATGAGAAGGTAGTTGGTGATTGAAAAAAGATGCTAAAAATAGGGTTAGATGGAGACAAATGACTCGCTGTTGCAATACTTGAAAGGGAAAATCTGAAAGATGAAGAATCCTTTACAAAAAAGTAAGTGATCTATAAAAATTACATCTAAATAGGAACTACAGAGAAACAGCAACTGTAAAAGCCCTATATGACTCAAAGGGCATGCATAACACTGGAATTTGAACCTGAGGCACATCGCTAAATCTGAGGGACGTAATACGCCACTACATCCCCCTTGTCCCTCATCCCCCACCCACTACTGCTCACTCAGTTGTGCCTCGACCCATTCTGATCTCACTCTCCAACAAACTGATATACTTTAAAGGCTGCCTCAGGCAAGGCCAGTTTACATATATCTAACTCGACAGGCGAGCCATGAGGAAGCAAATCCAATGACCCGTATAGATCCATTCAAATGCAAGGATGGAGAAAATGAGACACTGTAAGTCTTTTTCCTCCATCTCCCTGACAGTTCTTGAATAATTTCTGTATTTTAAAATTTGTTGTTTTGATGATTTAGCATCACATTGTGTTTGTGAATGTACAGCATGTTGTCAATCCTCCTATCAACCCAGTGATACATATTCTAAAACCAGCTAATGATATCATGAGACATGCTTTAATGGAAGAAAGGCTAAGATACATTTATATAAAGAAATAAATCCGAAGTGTGCTCTGAAATTACATTGAGAATTATCCTTATATGGCTTACAGCCACCTGTTAAGATCCAAAGAGTTAACAGATTACTTAAGTATGTTCACTGCAATAGTTGCAAGTAGCAATACTTTTTAATACTATTGTACTAAAAAATACAGAACAAGTGGAAATATTTTAAATGGAAATTACATTTTAATGTACATATTAAGTTGGATTCCATAGACATGAAACATGTTATTGATTGTATTAGTGTTTAGTAAATATATTTAGATATAGCTCCTATGTGCTGATTTGGAAGGAACGGGATTAACTGAACTGTAATTTGTTTTTAATTTGAGCACAATGGGACATAATTAACTTCCACTTGCAATGGAAACAGTTGAAACTATAAGATTAAAGGTAACATTTAAATGGATTTCAAATGGACCATTTTACATTCCTTTTTCATATGTTAAAGCATAAAGCATGTGGGATTAATTTTTTGTTTACTGAGCACAGCAACAGCATATTATTATTTCTTACATACATATTACATATATATTTCTAGTAGTGTTTTTATATGTTCCTGTCTTCTCACCTTTTCAATTCACAAAATGGAACGATGTATTTTGTGGTAAATTTTGCTCCTCATCCTATTCTACACAGAATTTTGTTTTTGGAGACAATGGAGGGTTTTGTAGACTGGTGCCAGCAAAATCATCTCATGTTAAATGATGAGAAAATAAAGGAGCGTGTCGTGGACTTTTGCAAATGCAGACCTACCTAACTGACACAGGTGAACATCCAGGGAACTGATGTTGAGATAGTGGACTCTTGTACACGTACCTGGGTGTTCACCTTAACAATAAAGTGGACTGGAGTCAAAACATGGATGCTCTTCACTGGAAGGGTCAGGGTTGGAGTGCAAGGGGAACTCCTGAAGACCTTCTTTATATCTGTGGTGGCATCAGCCATTTTCCAAAGTGTGGTTTGCTTGAGCAGCAGCTTATCTGTAGCTAAGAATAAGTGGCTACATAAATTGATTTGGAGGGCCAACTTCCCTGGATAGGACACAGAAGAACTTTAAGAAAAAAACCATGACTGATGGACAATGTCTCCCACCCCATGTATGGAGCTGTTGCAGAGCTATAGAGCTCTTTCACTGACAGACTGCTGCACCCCATGCTCAAAGGAACAATTCCACAGGTCATTCCTCCGAGCTGTTAGACTTTATAATCTCTACTACTCACAACAGACCCAAGTGTTTGTAACATGCAAATGGTTGCATGGGTTCTGATCTTTTCATGAATCGTTTACACTGTCTCTCAGATCCTAAGGTGCACTTGCACATGCCTTAGCTTCTCCGAGATGATGCTGTACTATCATGTATGTTGCATACTATCTTATATCATTCTGTAAATAGGGTGCTGTTTTTTTCCTGCATTTAATTTGAATAATTGATCTTTTTACCTAAGTATGCCATATTACAAATAATTGTGCAATACACTTTTGTCTTTATGATAAGCTTGTTCGCTGTTGCTTCAGAACTAAATCTACATTAGATCAGCTTGTTTTTTTGTATTTATTATCACTAAAAATTGTGTGTAACTTTGTATGTGACTCTGCCATTGTCATGCCCCGATTTTATTTATGCCCTAACAATATCTTTTAATTAACTAATTTTGTTTGTACAATGTTACCTTAAAGTACTGTATTTTCTTTATGAGGTTTTTATGTATGAGTTGCAATTAGTAATTTATTAATTTAATCACATGAATTAAATTAAATATTTTTCATCTTAGTGTACTAAGCTATGATCACAGACTTCAGTAACACCCTTCCTCAAAATAAAATATGATGGAAATATGGGTTAATTGTAATCAGCAACATTAGTAAAATGCAGCTATTCCTGATATTGTGCAGCCCTACTTTAAGCTGAAAAACAATTGTACACAGGTTGATTTTATTTTTTTGTTTTTACTGGTAATTGTTTGACTGGATTTTATTTGGGGGTATAAGATTAAAGGGGACTGAGTTAATATGAACACTGCTCTTTTCTCATTCTATTTTTGTTGAACATTTGAAAATAATAGTATTTTCCCTTCCACTTCAAAACTATGATCTAATTTATGTTGGTCTATCTGATACCATTTTGCAAAGGATTTTATGAATGTGAAAAATACCAACACAAAACAATAAGATGAATAGTTCATAAACAACTATTCATGGTTTTATAATGGCTTTATCTATACCTGTACTACACCTGTACCTGTTTTTTTATGACCATTATCACATCAAAGGAGGGCTGAGACACTACCATCACTTAGCAATTACCTATATGCCAAATCTTGTAGGTTATATGGTAACAAGTACCTCCAACTACAGGGTAAGCACTCTGTATTAGCAAATGTTAGTGTAGCTGATGGTTATGTTTTCAAGATGATATCAAAATTAATGGAGTGAGACCATAGTCTTTCAGATGCTGTCTGGTATCACAGGTTTCTAGGTTTGACGGATAGTTTATCTTTAATTTTATCTTTAATTCGGTGGGAAGAGACATTGCAAGTTAATTGCTGTTACATTCATTATGATGCATAAATGTATTACGGGTCTTGTTCAATGTTGTTATCTGAACTCATATAGAGTAATTAATAAGTTTTACCTTTTGCTTTAAGACCTTCCTTCAAAGGTTATTATTTGAGCTGGAAACTCCAGACATTGGTGTCTGGTTGCAGTTGATCTGTTAATGTATGTGCTTTGTCTCTTGGGGTAATTGGCAAAACATCCAGCACATAAACATTAATTTAATTGGGAGGATTGCAAACAACTTGGAAAGACATCTAAGGGAATATAAAATGTGATTCCTACTCCTCCAAAGCTTACAAAAACACTATACCCATTTAAATGAATGTGAAAAATGTAGCTGCATTAAAACAAATTCATTATCAATATAATACTAAACATACAACCAGGAACAGCTTTGGCATGTGTAAGCTGTTGCTCGAGTGGGTACACAGAGCTTTCAAGTGAACACATGGGGCATTTTGTGGTGTGAAAAATCTGCCACAGTATTATTGTGCTAGTTTGAAATGTACGTATATTTTTCTTTAGTTTTGACCTAAAACAATTGTTGTGGAAATAAATATTTTCTTAAAAATGTTTACAAGCAAAGCCAATTCAAACTTTTCAGCTTTTTTAACTTTTAATTCAGAGATCCAGTTCCATTTTCATGTTGAAAAACATTAAGATCATCAACCTTCAGTAAAGGATGAAAAAAACTCATTTAAAACATCTCCTCAAAGAAAGATGATTGAGTAATTAAAAGAAGATTAAACGTTATATCCTCACTTTTTAATCAGAAATTCCCTGTCAGTGTGATGTATTATCTTCATAATGGAGTTGAGCTTGAAAGGTCTTCACTGTTACTTGCTAGAGACCTACATATCAAGGCCTCTTATCATGAAGAAACAGTGTTTTTGAGGGAGACAAAACAGACAAAATCAAATTTGGACAGTTATACAGTTTACATCCATTAGCAAGATTTCAGAATAAATAAATAAAAATAAAAATCATATTCTCAATTTATGTGATATCTGTGGCCATAGGAAAACAAAAACTGTAAAGCTTTCACATAATTTATAATATATTGTTGAATATTCTTATTTACACACCCGCACAGACATTTAAACAAAATAGTTCTAACTTAGACATATCGACAATGCAGGCTCATCTAATAAACTGAATGTCATGAAAAAGTTTATACAATATATAAATTCATTACAATGAGGGAAATATTTCCAGCCTTTATTTCTTGCAAATGTGTTGATTTATGGCTTACAGATAATGGAAAGCCAAAATATATTGTCCCAGTCAATTAGAACATTGTATAAAATTATTTTAATTTTTGAGCAGTCAATACTTGGTTTGATGTCCTTTTGCATGAATTACTGCATCAAAGTGGCATGGCATGGAGGCAATGTGCTTGTGGCATGACTGAGGTGTAATGGAAGTTCAGGTTGCTTTGACAGCTTCCCTTACGTCACCTGTATTGTTGAGAGTGGGGGCTTCCATCTTCCTCTTGACAATATCCCATAGTTTCTGTTCAGGTTTCGTTTTGCTGGCCAATCAAGCACAGTGACAACATGGTCACTGAAGCAGCTTTTGCAACCTTTGGCAGTGTGTTTGGGTACCAAGCCCTGCTGGAAAATGACATCTGCATCTCTATAATGCCTGTCAGAAAAAGGAAGCATCAAGTGCTCTAAAATGTCATTGTAGATGGCTGCATTGACTGTGGACTTCAGAAAACACAGTGGCCAACACCAGCAGATGACATGACAACTCAAATCCTCAGTGACTTTGAACCTAAATTAATGTGGATTATATGCCTCTTCCTCATGACTCTGGGATCTTGACTGCAAAAATAAATGCAAACTTTACTTTTATCTGAAAAGAGGACTTCGGACTGAACAACAGTACAGTTTCTGCTTGAGGAGATACTTGACACAGCAAATGCAACATTTGAAGGCCATGCATAAAATTAATATTTGTGTAGTGGCTCTCGATGTATTGACATCAGCATCAGACTCCTTGTGAAGCATTCCCAAATTCTTGAATGGGTTTTGCTTGACAAGGCTGTGATAATCCATGTTTCCATTGCAACTCTTCCTACCACACTTTTTCCTTCAACTCAACTTTATATGAATATTCTTGAAAACAGAACTCTATGAACAACAAGATTATTTAGCAATGACCTGTGGCTTACATTCCTCATGGTGGGCATCATTACATGTCTTTTGGTCATATGTCAAGTCAAACTGCTTACCCGTGATTGTGTAGTCAACAAATCCATACTGGGAGACCATTTAGAGGCTAAAGAAACTTTGCAGGTGTTTCAGTTAATTAACTGATTAGGGTGTGACATTAGGTTGCTCCAATATTTAACTTTTTCTAAATATAAAAATGTATTGAAATACTAAATTATTGTTTTGCATTATCCATAAGCCACAGTTAACAAAAAACTAAATCTTAACTTTTCAATGTCTTAACTAAAGTCTATATTTTGATTTGTAAGCCTAATCTTTTTTTTTATCATGGCTGGAATGTTGAACAGTAAAAGCTCAAACACAATTACAAGGAAACAAAAAAGGAAGAAAAAAAAAAACACTTTTGAAAGTGTTACTTTACAACAGATTGATGCAAGTAGACAGCCCTACCCTTAGAACTCTTTTATTAACAGTTTTACATTATGCAATGTGCTTCATTTGCCACTTTTAAAGAACATTGAGCTATATTACAACTTTGGAGGGTTTGTATTGCAAAATAATAATTGAAAATGCTGAACAATGTATCTATTTGTAAATCCATATATTTTTGGAAAAAAGAAACCTAAAATAAAACCTGGTAATTTCTCAGTGACTCTAAAGACACCCCCTATCTACAGGCAGGGATGATAACTTCTGCTTTAATGATCTTGTCAGGGTCATTCAAATTAGAGACCTGTAGGAAGGTAAATGAGAATGAATTGAGATATAATCCTCTAACACTGCAGACTTCATCAGCATAAGGCCAGAGATATATCTCTCTTAGAGGTTCTTTATGTGAAATGGAGGAAGCTCCCCAATGACAAACCTATTATCTGTTTCTGTTCAAGGTTAAAGCCAGGAGATCTATAGAATTTAGAATTGAAAAATAGGTTATTTCTACATGAGCATAGGTTTTTATCATATCTCAAACTGTTATAGATGATCAGTGTCATTGTGACTGATGAAGTCTCACTCTTGTTATTCAACCCACAAGCAAAAGGTGATGATGACTTTCATTTCCTCTGGAGATAGCATCTTTTTGTAGCATGCATATGTGGAAGAAGGGAACAAAGATTGAGGTAAAAACCAACCTAAAGACAAGTGCCCCATGTTTTGGGCTTGGACAGGGCTTGGACAATAACTGGATTGTGTCAGAGAACTAAATGAGTCAATAATTTATTTATAACATCCTGTTTTTCACCTGACCAAGTGTAAAGCAAGATGTGTGGCTTTTGGATATCTAAAGAACAATCAAAATCCAACCTTTAACATAGGTGGACACCTCCCATTTGTGTTGCCAGAAGTAGAAACGTTGTTTTAGATCTAAATTAAGTAGTATGCCATTCTATTTATCTGAACATTGTAGTATATATATTATTATTGTATATATTAATTATATTAAGTTGATAGCTAATTTTTCCCATTTATGGTATTTCTAACATGGGTGCATTCACAGAAGTAAAATATGCTTTTAAGCTACCTTGTACTGTATTTAAAGAAAGTATATATTGTTCAAACACAAGGAAAGGTTGGAAGATTTTAACTGATAAATACAATTTCGAAAATGTTTTCATGCAGCATAAAGCCCTTGACTTTACTTAACATACAACAATTCAAAACATAAACAACTTTAGTTTAGCAAGGAAATTTAAACAAGTACTGCTTATGACAAAGTCTGAATCCAATTTCACCCATTTACCATAATCTTTAGCCCTGAACCATACATTTCTGAGGAGGTTGGGTAAGACAAGGCAGTCAAGGCAAGTTTATGTATGAAGCACTTTTAAGTAACAAGACGATTCAAATTGAAAAAGAAAACATTACGGAGGAAAGAAAAATATTACAGAGACAAAGGGAAAACATTACAGAAGGAAGCACACTGCAGTTGTGCAATTATACACTGTTTAAAGTTATTTAACCTTTTAAAATAACTCTCTGTTAAGTATTGTCTGCTGAATATCAGCTCTTAAGCTGATATCAGGACAATGGTTGAAAGGGATAATTCGAGCACTAGTGATCTTTTAACAGCAAACTCTGCACACACACACAGAACAAATGAGTGACAACCTCTCTTCAAGTTCAAGAATTTAATAACAGAAATAAAATGAACATCCGGAGAACATTACTATAGAATGCTGTTTATCTGAATTACCATTATATTTCAATCAATAAATCCTCTACCAGGCTGGTGAAACTTAACTAAACTTATAAGCAAACTGAAAATAAAAATAAGCTAAGGAACTATTTACATGCAAAAGAACACAAAAGGAAAAATAAAAGTGGTTGATCATCATCAGAGTAATTTAGTGAATCCTGGTTCACTGCAGATCTGATTTAAAGAACATGGAATGGAGTTAAATTAGCTTAAGTAATTTAGAACAACATTTTGTATGTGTTTCAACCCATTCACAATGTGGATCCTGAGTTAAACAAAACATTATTTGATGAAATAACATTTTGTTTGAGTTAAAGAACCAAAGTTCACCTTAAAGAACATGGAATGAGCTTAAATTAGCTTCACTAATTCAGAACAACATTTGGCATGTGTTTCAACCCATTCTCATTGCAAATCCCGTGTTACGCAAAACATTTTTTGAGGAAATAACATTTTAAAGAATGATTTTCTCTGTAAAAATCTGGAAACTTTATGAACGCTCAATTTTTAATATTAATTCGATTCTACTTCCAGGAGCTAGGGGTCACTGCAGCGATCGGTCGCTAAAATCGGTTACTCCTAAAGTTAAATAAAACGGCTTTAAATCGATATTAATATTCCAAATTAATGTGGTAATTATAGCACTATCGAACGATGGCGGAGCGAAACAAACAAGCTTTATGCTTAAACGGACTTTTGTTGAATGACCGGAAATCGGAAGTTATCAGAAGCTAAATAGCATTTTGGCTAGCATACTTTCGGCAGTAACTTTTAAGATTTCAGCTTTATTTTTAGTCATAATGAGAGAGCCGGATAACATGAACATTAATATCCCATCAATGTATGAAACCCTTGTGGAGATAATGTTTGTTATAACCATAAAACATACTCAAATCATATTGGCAATGGTCTGACACAGAATATTAGCATGTGCTACGCCCGTCTGCTCTTTGTGTTAACAACACCGTGTACGCATTACACAAACATTTCCAAATGAACCATTTACTCTCCCTACCTTAATCCTGCCAGACCTGTCGGTGCCTCGTGTGAGTCCTGTCCACTTTGGCCATCCAAGGAAGGGAGCAGTGGAAAAGCAGGGAAAATCATTGGTCTTTTCAGCAGCAGGATAGCCTGCAGCTCTGCGGCCTAGCGGCAGCAGACATATAGCCATGAGATAGCCGAAACGTGGTTGGGATCGGCCTGGCAGACATCCTCCATGCAGTCTCTGATCTCTCAGTTTGTCTGGTGAGGGAAGGCGACCGATCTGCCGTCTCACGTCCGTTTTCCTGCAACAGCTGACAAAGATAAACAAAGCTGTTTCGGCATTCGTTACTCCGCAGCTGGTTGCACAGAAGTCAGAGAGCAACTTAGCTTTGGTTGATGAATCTCTGAATTCAGTCAGGTCCTCCGCTCCACAGAAGATGAGAATTTCCCCCTTTTTCGCTCCATTGAAGCAGGCAGATGAGTTTCACAGAACGCCCATTCTGTGCAGCTTGTGGCCTTTTGGGGGCCGGAAGAAGGTGAAGACTGGATCCCTGGCCAGGAGTGCTCTGACCTTTTGTCTGTGGGGAGTGGTCTAGGCTCATGGCAGGCACCCTGCCGTGAAGGTGGATTCTTGGTGGCTGTGAATGTGAAATACCTTTTGGTCATTTTTGATTATTTCCCCATGTCACATATTGTTCAAAATTCACTCTGAATTTAACCATGGCGTGATGGCATAACACAGTGGAATAGTCGCAGTAGGTTAAGATATAAGACAAGTTGGACTACAAACTAAAACACTAACATTCAAAGGCAACTCCTAACAAACAGGTTTTTGAGCTTGATTGAAATGAACTCAGGGTTTCAGCACTTTATCAGTGTTATGGGAGTTTATTCCAGATAGGTGGAGCATGAAAACTGAATGCTACTTCTCTGTGTTTGGTTCTGGTTCTAGGTATGCAGAGTACATTTGAGCCTAAATATCTGAGAGGTCTGGAAGGTTAATACACATGACAAAATGTCATGCATTTAGTTCCTGAGCCATTCAGTGATTTATAGTCTAACAGATGTATTTTAAAGTCTATTCTCTGAGATACAGGGAACCAGTATAAGGACTTTAGAACTGGGGTGATGTTCTCTACCTTCTCAGTCTTAACAAGAATGCAGGAAGCAGTTTTTTGGACCAGTTGCAGTTGTCTAATTGACTTTTTTGCCAGACCTACGAAGACACCATAGCAGTCATCGAGTCCATCACGACACCCAGATTTCGGGCCTGATCCGTGGTTACTAGCTGAAGCAGCTGAAGCAGCTGAAGCAGCGTGCTAACTTTTGTTCGCTCCTCTATTGTTTGAAAGATTTTCACTCCGTGGCAGCAGGAGGAGGAACTTAGCTGATGTATGATTTTTTTCCCATGCTTTTGTGGTCTATTTGGTTAAGTTGAGACATTTTGTCAAGATCAGTTGTCTCAATTGGCACAATATCTATTTGTCGGGGGTGCCCTAAGTGTTCAGGAACCTTTCAAATAAATAAATAAACTGAAAGAAAATGACTTTAGTTCAGTTTATTTATATACTGTCAATTTATACTTAAAATTTTAACTGTTTTCTCATCTAACATTTTTATTGAATAATAAACACCGTGATGACTAGTTATAGATGTTCAGTAATATTACATTTCATATCACATTTGTATAATTAACAGATAACATAGCAAAAATACTCAGCTTAAATCATTTTACCATTACACCAACCATTATTTTGCATAGTGTTGTATATCGTTTGGTAGAAGAAAAAAAAGGAATGTGTTTTTAAGTTATCCTTGTAAGAATAAATGCACAGAACATTTTCAATTTTGGCTACATTTGACATACTTATGTCATGTTTACACTTTCCATGATCGATCAAGAAGCAGACACAGACACAACAGCATAATGTGCGTCTTTGTGGATGTAAACTAAGTCATATATGTTTACACATTGGGAAAACAGTGAGAACTGACCATGTTTCATCTTGTTGAAGGATTGTCTGTTTTCACAGTATGATATTCTAACCACTACCTAATTAAGTGGCAAGAAAGGGAGGCAGAGAAGAGTTAGGGGTACTGTTGCCCTAGAAAATGGGAATCTCCCTAAGTATCTTACAGACCTACTTATACTCAGAGCCCATGTGATACAAAGATACACCAGGCAACGCACATAATTCAATCTAAGCAACTACAACATTATAGTCACCTGCTTAATGTTGTTTGTGTCACTTTTTTAACCCCAAAACAGTATAAAAGACCTTTTTGAGATGTATTATGGTGTCTGGATTCCTAATGCATGCTGCCTCTGGCACTTGAAAAAAAAGTAATAGATAAAAGCAAAAATAGATAGAAGTAAGCGTATGGTGAAAGAGACGTTAATACAAGTGTTTCAAAAAAGGTACATACAGTATTGGTGCCTCAATTCTGCAAAGATTACGCACAAGAAACCATACTTTCTACAGCTGCCCAACAGTGTGTGGTTGACCTCTACAGGATTAATTACATATTCATAAAAAGAAAGGACTGCAGGGAGGATATGTCAAGCAAACCCCCTCTGCATCTTTGAAGTCACAAATATCCACCAAATGGGGTCTGGCATTTTCCTGCATAATCTGACTCGTTTGACATCAGGACATGTGTCCACAGTCCTTCAGTCAATCTCGTAAGGGCCTATACTTAGAGCACTTGGTAGTGTAGACAGCAGCGCACATGTGCTACTCCTACACTATTGATGCAACTGCAACTGAAATATCCTAGCAATGACCTAACAAAAGCATAACTTAATCTCATGCTGCACTGATGAAGATTCACTTACTTGGCATGCCAAATGCTTGAAAGTTCAAGAAACTGGCAGCTTACCCTACTTTATTATTTATTAACCTGATAATTATCATGCCACTTGGGAGCACTGACACATAACATTTAACTTTCATACTCAGATGGTGAGTTGGCATTTAAATATGAATAAACAAATGAAAAATATATATTAAATAAATAAATGAGATGCTGACTTCAAGGTCAAAATAACGTACCCTGCTCCGTTGATGCTACAAAATACTGTGACTCTCACACCTTCCAATCCCTATATATATGTGCTTTACAAAATTGTAGTGTGTAAAAAGACACATACCTTAAAGACAGGTCTTGGTGTTCTACAAAATTCAGTGTACTTTGTCATATTCAGACTCACAAGATCTGTTTATTAATACACCAGCATCCATCCATCCATCCATCCACCAAAAACTCATGCCACAAGAACAGTTTTTTCCCATCTGCTACCGGCCTTATGAAGAAGGCCAAGAGTCGCCTGTGAAACTGGACACTGTCTCTCACCCCCGTTCAGGACTTACAAGCTTCTGCGTTACATTAACGCAAAGTTTACTGAGTGTATATTGCTTCTGTATATATATCCTTTTTACTTTTTATGTTACTGTATTCTTATTTTTTGTCTGCACCATCAACACCAAGTCAAATTCCTTGTAAGTGCAAACCTACTTAGCTATTAAACTTGATTCTGATTTTCTGACTCACTTATCCCTCATGGGGTTGTGAGGCAATACACCAGCATACATGCTAAAATTTCTCCCAAATCTGCAACTTTGAAATCACAGGTATTTAGATTAATGTCCCCTTCTAGCAATACATCCATCCATCCATCCATCCATTTTCCAAACCGCTTAATCCCTCAAGGGGTCGCGGGGGTGCTGGTGCCTATCTCCAGCGTTCACTGGGCGAGAGGCGGGGTACACCCTGGACAGGTCGCCAGTCTGTCGCAGGGCAACACAGAGAGACAAACAGGACAAACAACCATTCACACCTAAGGACAATTTGGAGAAGCCAATTAACCTAACAGTCATGTTTTTGGACTGTGGGAGGAAGCCGGAGTACCCGGAGAGAACCCACACATGCACAGGGAGAACATGCAAACTCCATGCAGAAAGACCCTGGGGTGTACTTGAACCCAGGACCTTCTTGCTGCAAGGCAACAGCGCTACCCACTGCTCCACTGTGCAGCCCCCTAGCAATACATTCATATTATATGTTGTTCATTGTGTTCATGTCACATAGCTGGTTTTCACAGTTAGTGGCTATGAACACGTTTGTATGTTGTTTCGCTGTTTCAGTATGCATTCACATAGTGGAGGGTTGCTGTCAGGGTTCTCTGTGTTGTCCTGCTCTAACTCTACTCCTCAGGTGTGCCTAGTTGGCTGAGGGGGCGTGGCCCACACCTGCAGCTCGTTGCAGGCGGCTTCCTCTGGCTTCTTAAGCAGAGCGCTGACAGATGGAAGTCGCCAGAGCCTTAACCAGTCGTGGTACGACGTGGCCTCTGACCCAACTCCTGAAAACATGCTTGTGAGTTTTTTCGTCTTTGAACTTTGACTAATTTTGGATCTCCCTGTTTTTGTCACAGTTTTGGTGCTTGGATGCACTCACCTGTCTTGACGTCTTGTCCGAAGAACCAGACCTACAGAATCCTCTTGCTCAGATTTTGCTCTGGCTCACCCCTCATACTCCCTGGATGTTACCCAGCGGGGCCTGAGATTCCCCCTCCCGGATTCTGCTGGTTCTTCCCTCACTCTGGTCAATCCATCTGTCACCCACTTCCGAGGAGGCTCGCTCTGGATCCCTCACCAGTAACATCAGCCACCCTCAGCCACTAGCCGCCGAACACCAACAGGGGTAGGATCACAGAGTTCCCTCGGTGCTACTTCTCCCCGGTTAGGTCCACCCAGCTTTATGGTAAGCAGCGCAGCTTCTAGTAGTTCTCCTGGTTCACCTTTCAGAGTCACTTACTCTTCTTCTTTGCAGTCTCTCCAGCCGTGACGTTCTGACCCTGCCGAGTTGTCCGTAGTCCCGTCCGTTATATCTGCCTGTTTCCTAAATAAACATCTTAAAACTGTGCCTTGCTTCCCGATCGTATCTGCATGTGGGCTCGTCATCTGAAAACCATGACAGTTGCGTGGTGCAACGTGAAGGGAAGGGCTCAGACCATGACAGAACCCCATTATTGGGCTGTCCCTAAAGCTAATGAAAGCTAGTGCAAGCTTACAGGTCGATCAACAAGGGTCCATCCTGGGTCCCCTCCTATTCAATATTTACATACTCCCTCTGACTCGGATCATAAAAAAAACATCAGTTACCATATCTCCGCAGACAACACACAGCTCTACATCAACATGTCACCAGGTGACTATGAACACATACAAGTGCTAAGTAAACACTTAGAAGAAATCAATTCATGGATTTGCCAAATTATTTCTTCAGTTGAATAAAAAAAACTGAGGTAATAATCTTGGGACCAATAGAGGAGCGATCAAAAGTTAGCACACAGCTTGAGTTGCTTCAGCTAGAAACCACCGATCAGGCCTGAAATTTGGGTGTAGTGATGAGGTCAAACCTGAACCTCCAAAATAATCTAAAGACATTTCCAGGATTAAATGACTAATGTCTCAGCAGGATCTGGAAAAACTAATCCATGCGTTTATCTTTAGTAGAATTGATTACTGTAACAGTGTTTTCACAGGTCTGCCAAAAAAAGTCGATCAGGTAACTGCAGCTGATCCAAAATGGTGCTGCCCACATCCTCACTAAGACTAAGAAAAAGGAGCATATCACCCCAGTTCTAAAGTCCTTACACTGGCTCCCTGTATCTCAGAGAATAGACTTTAAAATACTTATGTTAGTCTATAAATTCCTGAATGGCTTAGCATCTAAATATATCACAGCCTCGTTGTCAGTGTATCAACCCTCCAGACCACTAAGGTCTTCTGGCTCCAGCTTATTCTGCAGACCTAGAATCAGAACCAAACATGGAGAACCAGCATTTAGTTCCTATGCTCCACTTATCTGGAACAAACTTCCAGAAAACTGTAAAAGTGCTGAAAGCCTATTTTCTTTTAAATCAAGATTAAAAACACATTTGTTTCGGATTGCCTTTGACTTTTCTAGTTAAACTGTTAACTAAAACGTCATTAGATTAAGCTCTTAGTCCAACTGTTTTTAATATTTGCTTTTAGTTTCCATTTTTCCCATGTTTTGTTTAATTTTTTTTACATTTTATTCCAACTTGCTTTTATTCTGTTTTTATTTTCCTATGTTTTAGTCATGTAAGGCTCTTTGCCTTGTCTTTTTACTGAAATGTGTTGCCTTGCCCAGACGGTTTACAACTTTGTTGATGCAAGTGAGCATTATGATGTTCTCAAACATTTGCATCGTACTGTTAGCTTAGCACATAGCACCACTACACTCACAGCCTAATTTCAGCGTAAGTTTGACAACTTTCAACATAACGCTGAAATGCGCTGGCAAGAACCTTGCTGGTTGGAGTTGCTAATTTACCCCATTGATATCCCAGGTATGTTCCATATTAATCAGCCTGTTGTGGATGCAATTGTATAATTTAATAACTTGGCTTACAAGATTAAATGTCAGTTTTTAGTCTTGGACCGTGTGAAATAAATGTCTAAATAGATGCGGATAGTCTGGGTCTGGTGTGACTTATAGTCAAAGAAATACGGTATATCACAATGGTGAGGAGCACTGGCCAATAGAGTGTGTATATATATATGCTCTGCAGGGCGGGTCTTTAGATCCTCACAACCACTATTGAGCATTTTTCTTATGGATGAATCTTACATACACATGTGCACTCTCACAAACACCTAGGTGCTTGGATCCAGGTGCTTACAGATTCACTTCTATACAGAAAACTCATATTATTATCCTTAGCTGTCACTTCATACATGTCATATTAAATTAAACTGTATTTTCTTCAGTGATTATATGAAGGAGTTGGTTGTTTGTACCTGTAATACAGTTGGTTTTGCTGTTCTTTTTATATCTCTCTTTGCAGGTGAATAAGCAGCCTTAGAGATGTTAAATTGTTCTGTCCTTGTCATGATTAATGGAGACTCATAAGCAGCTGGGAGCGAGACAACAACCAGGGGTCCAGAAGAGCCAAGGCTTGAAGTCACTCTATGCAAGTTAACCAACTGCCCCGATATCCAGGTCTTGATTGGCTCTTAACCAGTTGTACCTGATCAAGCGGAGCACTATTGCGAAAGCATGTAAGACTCCACTTGTGAAAGTAAAATCTGTTGGGCTCTCTTTGGCATTAACACGGCAATTCTTAATACTACATTGCCAGACAGGACAGAAAATATTATAGTGTGCCTTATAGTAGTGGTTCACTTTATGTATGATTACCGTACTTGTTGTGCTTACTAACTGATATTATGTGTTACAATGCGCTCAAAAATCTGTCACACTGTTTTGTACGACTGGTAAACAACGAAGCCGCTCCGCTAAATGGATATTCGGATATTACGGTACTCTGTGTCACCACCTGGTCAGCCCCATAGACATCATATACGTAGACGCCTCGTCGGGCGGGTTCTGCCTATGCTGCAGATGCGTCAGAGCATCTGCCATGTTGTATGTGGCAAATCTGCAGTTAATTCAATTTTCAATTCAATTTTATTTATATAGCGCCAAATCATGAAACATGTCATCTCAAGGCATTTACAAAATCAAGTTCAATCATATTATACAGATTGGGTCAGATTATACAGATTGGTCAAAAATTTCCTATATAAGGAAATCAGTTGATTGCATCAAAGTCCCGACAAGCAGCATTCACTCCTGCGGAACCGTAGAGCCACAGGGAGAGTCGTCTGCATTGTACATGGCTTTGCTGCAATCCCTCATACTGAGCAAGCATGAAGCGACTGTGGGAAGAAAAACTCCCCATTAACGGGAAGGAAAACCTCCGGCAGAACCGGGCTCAGTATGAACGGTCATCTGCCTCGACCGACTGGGGTTACAGAAGACAGAGCAGAGACACAACAAGAGAGACAAAAACAGAAAACAGAAGCACACATTGATCTAGTAATCTGTTCTACATTAGATGGTAGTAGCGGGTGAGCCGTCTTCTCTGGATGATGTCACAGTTAACAGAACGCCAAACCAGGTGCCTACTATGAAGAAAAAGAGAGAGAGCAAAAAGTTAAAAGCTGAAATGACGACAGTCATTTCAATGTAATACAATGCAAAACTGGAGAACAGTAGACTGAAGAACAGTAGAAATCAGTAGAGTGAGAAAATTAGACCCTGATGTCCTCCAGTAGCCTATGCCTATCACAGCACAACTATAGAGATAGCTCAGGGAAACATGAGCCACTCTAACTATAAGCTTTGTCAAAAAGGAAAGTTTTAAGATTAGTCTTAAAAATAGATAGGGTGTCTGCCTCACAGACCAAAACTGGGAGTTGGTTCCACAGGAGAGGAGCCTGATAGCTGAAGGATCTGCCTCCCATTCTACTTTTAGAGACTCTAGGAACCACCAGCAGACCTGCAGTGTGAGAGCAAAGTGCTCTGTTAGGAATATACGGGGTAATCAGAGCTCTGATATATGATGGAGCTTGATTATTAAGGGCTTTATACGTTAGAAGGAGAATTTTAAATTATATTCTTGATTTAAAAGGAAGCCAATGAAGGGAAGCTAAAATTGGAGAAATATGATCCCTCCTGTTGATTTTCATCAGAACTCTTGCTGCAGCATTTTGGATCAGCTGAAGACTTCGAACTGCATTTTGTGGACTTCCTGATAGTAAAGAATTACAATAGTCCAGCCTTGAAGTAACAAATGCATGGACTAGTTTTTCAGCATCACCCCTGGACAGAATGTTTCTAATTTTGGCGATATTCCTGAGGTGAAAAAAGGAAACTCTGGAAACCTGTTTAATATGGGATTTAAATGACATGTCTTGGTCGAAAACAACACCAAGATTTTTAACTTTATTACCAGAGGCCAAGTTAATGCCATCCAGATTAAGTGATTGATTAAGAACTTTATTTTTTGAAGACTCTGGCCCAAAGATTACAACTTCTGTCTTGTCAGAATTTAAATGCAGGAAATTTAAAGTCATCCAGCTTTTGATGTCATCAAGACATGACTGCAGTTGAAGTAACTGATTGGATTCATCAAGATTTATGGATAAATATAGCTGAGTGTCATCAGCATAACAGTGGAAATTAATCCCATGCTGTCTGATAATTTTGTCAATCGGAAGCATATATATATATAGTAAATAGAATTGGTCCAAGGACTGAACCCTGTGGTACTCCACAAGTGACCCTAGAGTTTGAGGAAGATTTATTATTAACATGAACAAACTGGAATCTGTCCGACAGATAAGATTTAAACCAGCCTAATGCTTTTCCCTTAATCCCTACAGTATGCTCAAGTCTTTGTAGGAGAATATTGTGATCAACTGTATCAAATGCAGCACTGAGATCTAACAGGACAAGTATAGACACAAGTCCATTATCTGAGGCCATGAGAATGTCATTAGTGACCTTCACCAGAGCTGTTTCAGTGCTATGATGAGCTCTAAAGCCTGACTGAAACTCCTCAAGTAGGTCATTACTTTGTAAATGTTCACATAGTTGATTAGCAACTACTTTCTCAAGAATTTTAGATAAGAAGATTAGATATAGGTCTGTAATTTACAAACTCATCTTGATCAAGAGATGGTTTCTTAAGTAAAGGTTTAATAACAGCTACTTTAAAAGCCTGTGGTACATATCCATTTACCAAGTATAGATTAATCATGTCTAAAATAGGACCACTGATCAGAGGGAATACCTCCTTAAACAACTTGGTTGGGATTGGGTCTAACATACAGGTAGAAGGTTTAGATGAAGCTAAAATTTTAGATAGCTCAGAAAGCTCTACAGCTTTTAAACAGTTCAGAGACTGTGCAGGTTCTAAGGATTCCTCCAATGCTGCCTCACTTACTGAGGACGAGGTAATCATGTTTGGGAGGATGCCAATTATTTTATTTTTAATGGAATCAATTTTATTTATGAAGAATCCCATAAAATCATTACTGCTAAGAGCTAAGGGAATGGATGGATCGACAGAGCTGTGGCTCTGGGTAAGTTTGGCAACTGTACTGAAGAGAAATCTAGGATTATTCTTATTCTCCTCAATTAATGATGAAAAATATGCTGCTCTAACTTTGCAAAGGGTCTTGTTATACAACAATAGACTGTCCCTCCAGATTAGGTAGGATTCCTCTTGGTGTGTAGAGAGCCATTTTCTCTCCAATTTCCTAACATTGTGCTTCAAGGAACACAGCTCTGAATTAAACCAAGGAGCCAGCTTCCTGTGAATAATCACCTTCTTTTTCAAGGGAGCTACATTGTCTAATGCAGAACGCAATGACGAAGTCATACCATTTACAAAGACATCTATTTGTGAATTGGAAGAAACAACATTGCTGCCATCTACAGGGCATTTCTGCAATACGGAGGATATTAAAAAGGGGACAGACTCTTTAAGTTTTGATACAGCATTATCCGATAAATATCTACTATAATGGAACCCTCTTTTGGGGGTGGAGAACTCAGTTAGATTAAACTCAAATGTTATTAAAAAATGATCAGATAGGACAGGGATGTGAGGAAATACTGTTAATTCTTCACAATCAATGCCATATGTCAGCACAAGGTCTAAAGTATGGAGCCAAGAGTGCTTCGGTTTATGCACATTTTGAGCAAAACCAACTGAATCTAGGATAGTTTTAAAGGCTACACTAAGGTTATCACATTCTGTGTCAACATGGATGTTAAAATCACCCACTATAATAACCTTATCAGTATTTAACACCAAATCAGATAAGAAATCTGACAACTCAACCAAAAACTGAGTGTAAGGGCCTGGTGGACGATACAAAACAACAAACAGAAGAGGTGTTATTACTTTGCAGTTTGGATGAGGGAAACTGAGGGTTAAATGTTCAAAAGAACTGTAGTTATTAATTGGCCTGGGACTAATTAATAAATCAGACTGAAAGATGGTTACCACTCCTCCTCCTCTTCCCACAGATCTGGGAATGTGGAAATTTGAATAATTGGAGGGAGTTGACTCATTTATACTAACGTAGTCCTCTTGTAGCCAGGTTTCTGTGAGACAAAATAAATCAATCTGTTTATCAGAAATCAATTCGTTAGCTAACAAAGTCTTTGGAGGGAGAGACCTTATATTTAATAGACTAATTGTTTTATTTTTAGGTTCAAGGTGAACCGTATTGATTTTTATTAGGTTTTTATGATTTGTTCCTTTTAGATAAGTTTTTGATCTGTTAAGTTTTGGCCGTGGGAAAGACACCGTCTCAATAGGATAATGGATGGGTAACAGTATAGGAGCTGCAGAGAGGTGTGTTAAACTACGGCTCTGCTTCCTGGTCTGGACCCTGGGTTGTCAGCATTTAGGAGAACTAATAAATCCGGCCAGATTTCTAGAAAGAAGAGCAGCACCATCCAAAGTAGGATGGATGCCGTCTCTCCGGATCAGACCAGGTTTTCCCCAGAAAGTTCTCCAGTTATCAATGTAGCCCACGTCGTTTTCAGGACACCACGTAGACAACCAGCGGTTGAATGAAGACATGCGGCTAAACATGTCATCACTGGTCAGATGAGGCAGGGGACCAGAGAAAATTACGGAGTCCGACATTGCTTTAGCAAACTCACACACCGAAGCAACACCAACTTTAGTGACCTCCGATCGGCGTGACCGGGTGTCATTACCGCCAGCGTGAATAACAATCTTACTGTATTTACGCTTATCCTTAGCCAGCAGTTTTAGGTAAGATTCTATGTCGCCCGTTCTGGCCCCTGGCAGGCATTTAACTATGGTCCCTGGTGTCTCTAGTGCCACGTTTCTGACTATTGAGCTCCCCATCACCAGGATCGGCTTCTCAGCGGGTGTGTCGCTGAGTGGGGAAAATTTGTTAGAAACGCAGACGGGTTGGTGGTGAACTGGGGGCTGAAATCTAGAGCTATGCTTCCTTCGAACTGTCACCCAGCCGGCCTGCTTACCCGGCTGCTCGGGTGCTTCTGGAGGACCGCTAATTGAAGTAACGCTAGGTCTATGTGGCTCCGCGCTAGCAGAGGGGCGGCTATCAGCTGGGTTTTCCATAGCACGGAGCCGGGTCTCTAATTCTGACACCCTCGCCTCCAAAGCTACAAAAACACTACATTTATTACAAGTACCATTATCACTAAAGGAGGCAGAGGAATAGCTAAACATCTGACACAGAGAGCATGAGATAAGGGGAGACTTAGTCAGAGACGGAGAAGCTGAAGTAATAGTAGGAGAGGAAGCCATTGTGGAGCTAAAGCTAGGCTAGGCTAAAGCTAGGCTAGCGCTCTTCTACCATGCCAAGAGAGCAAACCGTGAAACACGAGGAGTTCCCAAGCGTGATGTGCAGCAACAGAAAATGTTAGAAACAGATGTTACAGCAAAGAGATTAAACATACATATATGATGTCTATGGTCAGCCCCATAACAGGACCCCTGAGCAGTCAACAAGAATGCCTGACTGTAATGTCTAAACTAGAAGTATCCGTCCGTCCGTTTTCTTCCGCTTATCCGGGGTCTGGTCGCGGGGGTAGCAGCTTCAGTAGGGAGGCCCAGACGTCCCTCTCCCCAGCCACTTGGGCCAGCTCCTCCGGGGGAATCCCGAGGCGTTCCCAGGCCAGCTGGGAGACATAGTCCCTCCAGGGTGTCCTGCGTCTTCCCCTGGGCCTCCTCCCGGTGGGACATGCCTGGAACACCTCACCAGGGAGGCGTCCGGGAGGCATCCTAACCAGATGCCCGAGCCACCTCAACTGGCTCCTCTCGACGTGGAGGACCAGCGGCTCTATTCTGAGTCCTCCCCAGATGACTAAGCTCCTTACCCAATCTCTAAGGGAAAGCCTAGACACACTATGGAGAAAACTCCCTTCGGCCACTTGTATCCGGGATCTCGTTCTTTTGGTCATGACCCAAAGCTCGTGACCATAGATGAGGGTAGGAACATAGATTGACCGGTAAATCGAGAGCCTTGGCTTTTGGCTCAGCTCTCTCTTCATCACAACGGATCGGTACAGCAATCTAGAAGTGCATTCATGTAAGACAGCCTGTGCCCGGTGCGCACTAGCTTGTCATAGTCCAGGCCAAGGTGCAGGCCGGGTTTTCGCTCTCTCTCCTTCTCTGCCGGGTTGGATGGGCAGGTACTCCTCATCGGAGTTAATTGCCAACCTTCTTAAGGAGCTGGAGCCAGGAGGAGGGCGTCAGTTTGTTAACGCTCATGCGTTGGTACAGACCGCAAGCCTTGTTCCCAGTTTCAAGCCTTGATACCTTGTGCGTACCCAAGTCTAATCCTGTTTTGCTCCTTCCTCCTAGAAACGTGGATACCCAGCTCAAAACCACGTCTCCACAGATTAAGCTCCGGAAACCACTTCTGAGACCTCTCCGAGTTCCCACTCTGGACACCAGAGTAAACCTCAGACCCACGCTCTATGGAGGCCCTCCTTCCTGCGCTCACCTGCCTGTCCACCCTCACACCACTACCTCTGGAGAGAACCTACCGGCTCTGCACCTCCCATCAATATCACTGGACAACACCCTCTCAAACTCAAGCCTCACCGTCATCCCAGTGAGTTTTTTTCTGCCAGCCATCACAACAACAATAATTTCTCAAACCATCTCCGTCCTGCTGCTCACCTCTCTCCTTCCCTTCCTCAGCCCACTTACCCAGAGACCCAGCCAGCGACATCACCGCTCTTTTACTATTTTTTTCAATAAAACCCCTTAAACTGTTTTTCTGCCTCTGTATTTTTGCTCATTCCAGAGTCAGCTTATTTAAACCATGACATAACGACAATAAACCAAGTTAATTCAATGTAACATTGAAGTTTATTTTGGCCTTATGTTAGATACGGGGCAGTGTAACCCAACTAGTCTTTTCTCTCGACAAAGACAGATCGCACTCCCTCTCTATGATATTACACTCTTGGGAAGAATGTTTAATGCGCCTTATTGTCATGGTTTAGTTTTGGTTTGGCTTTTATTTACCATTAGTTTTCATTTTTTCCTTCCTTGTTTGGGTTTTAGTTATGATTTGACCTTATTTATTGTTAGTTTCAGTTTCCTCCTCCCCTTCTCTCTTAGCCTTCACTTCACTCCCCTTGCAGTCAGTCACACCTGTTGGTATTTATCAATCAATCAGTTAGACTCATTTCACCTGCCAGTTCCCCTATTTAAGTCTCCCTCTGTTCTCATTTCCTCGCTGGTCCGTCATCGTTCTAGACCCTCTCCATGCCAGTCAACCTGTGTACCTTTTGGAACCGTACCACTTCTGCTTCTCTTTTAAGGTTAGTCCTGCTGCTGTGCTGCCTTGTCTCTGATAAGCTGTGGACACTGCTGCCTACCTCTGAGAAGCTGTGGACACTGCTGCTTGCCTTTGAAAAGCTGTGGACATTGCTGCCTGTCCCTCAGCTCCTGCCATCACCTACACCCCTGTACCTGTGCAGTCCTGCCTCTCCGCTCATACAATCCATAGAATTTTTAGTCCCATGTGTTGTGGTTCTAGGTTCATCCATAAACAAATCCTGACACTTATAATCCAGTGCGTTTTATGTGTGAACATAGACACAAAGACATGTTAATTCACAGTGTGCCTAATAATCCTGTGTGCCTTATGTTTGGAAAAAAAAATGGTACAGACACAGCTTTCAATGCATTTGACAGCATTTAGAAATTAAATAAACTCAGGTCATTACGGCGTTGTGGTTGCCACCTTTCATGTTGGTACAGATGTTTGCTGTTTGTTGACATATCCGGGATCTCCCATTTTAGAAACCACTGTGAAGTTAGTTTGATGTTGAATATGGGATATTCGCACTCTGCGGTTACTGCCTCTTGTTTGAGCCGATTCAAGGAGGCTGAACCTGGGCTGCTTTCAGCTCGCTGCTCCGCCTTCCTCCTCAAGTCAGACAGTGCATCAGCGGGGGGGTTGAGGTCAGGGGAAGTGGAGTGGAGAGGGAAGGCTAGTTGCCTTATAGTGTACTCTGATTGGAGAATATGAATTACGAATTATGAAGACAACCCACATAGACTGATCTGACCATGTTTGAGCTAATTAACAAAGCTGACTGTCCCTAGCGGGCCCTTTGGTATTCAATTTAGACAATAACAAGGCCTCATCAGTGCACAACAGACCATATTATACCCCCAAAATGTCAGAAAAAGGGTATCTTTTGTCATGGCCCCTTTTAATGTAAACTACTCATAGGGAAAAACAACATGACATATTGCAAAGTAAAACATAGCTGAGTAGAGTTCACCTAAGTAGAAAAAAGGTCTTAGACAAAATGTTTTATTAAAGTGACAGGCATGCTGTATCTAAGGACACAATTGTTTCAAATATATTCAATATCCTTTATAGACCTGTCATAATGCTAATGATGATGAATGCATTCTGGACTAGACATCCTTTGCAATCAAGGACAATTCTGATGTTTGTCACTGCCCTGTTTCACAATGTCTTGTCTGTACCAGCAATAAATAAATCTCATACTATAAACAATGGACTGTGTTTCATGCTGGTGAATGGTAATTGTCAATTATGCCAATCAAAATCCAATTGTCCATGCACAAATCTTCCATTATTGAATTTATATCTAATGTTCTCACCCAGACTTCCAGGCGCATTATGAGATTACATTAGTGTCTGTCACAACACTCCCAACCCGCTGTGTAAAGCGGAAAATGACAATTACATAATTAAGACAGTTTCATTAATTACATCAAAGACCAAAGCAGATTTAGAATTAGGACTCCAAGTTATGACACAGATGATCCTGTCTGATAAGTGAACACTTTACATAGATCATTATGCGCACCTCAGTACAGAATCTAAGAATGCACAATCACGCTTCTGGCACTCTAGAATAAAAAAAAAAGTCATTTTTGTTTATTATTCATGCCACAAGCTTGTCAATAAGAGTGACTTTGTCAGGGGCATTGTCAAAAGTTTGAATGAGACTATTTTCTCAAAAAAAATCATTCTTTATAAACAAGACATGCAGCACTCAGAAACTGACAAGACACTCGGGTTAGCAGGCTGTGGCCTAATCAGCCAAGCAGAAAAGTTTTTCTTCTCTATTGTCTGTAGATGAAGCATCCACCCACAAATCATGTTTAAACATTTATGCTAACCTAATGGAAAATACCACCATGTTTAAACTCTGTAGCCACAGCGATATGACCACAGGTATAGTCATAAATTGTGATTCAAAGGCTTAATTCATTCTACTCTATCTGCATTAGTGTGCCAGTATCAAAAATGTGCTAACTTTATTCATCACATTAACTTATAAACAAGGAAACCATGATTACATTTACATTTATCACAAGCAGCAAAACAGAATCCAATGACAAAGGATGCAAATACAATACCCTGAAAAAGCAGGGAACATTTTTGGTCATAGCAGTAAATAGTAATAAAACAGTGGCTATGTGTAAATATTTTAAACTTCCTTGTGCTTCATTTGCAGATGCAGTTTCAGTATGTTGTAGGTTAAACCCTTTTACCAGTCACAATGAGTTAAGAACCTGCATAAAGGCACCCTGGTCTGGACTTATTTCTGCTACAATTCCTTTTCTCAACATAACAGACAAAAAGACCTCAGTGCATTTGATGTGCAGCCATTTTGTTGTCTTTTGTCCAGTTGTCAGCATTGTTGCAGGATCAGAATTAACTGGTTAAGTAAATAAGTCAAAGTTAATTTGCTACACCACACTTTCCTTAAAAAGTTTTCAGATAAGCTATTTTTGGTATCTATTGCTCAAATCCAAAAAAAGCAATAGAAAGACATACTAGAAAACTAAAAGAGAAATAAATATAGCCATATCTGATTAAATAAGAATTCTTCTGACTAAACTTTATTTTCCTGCTTTGATTGTTTGTGATTTTTTTTAAAAACTAATACAGCACCATTCTCCACATGCAGATGTTTTGTAATCCTGCAGACATAGATCTTCATACTAAATGTTTATTATCGCTAAGTCACATCTAAGTGCATTACAATGTTGGCTAGCAGGAGATACACTGCTGAACAAATAGCTGCATCCATCACTTCTAAGACAAATGGAGAAGAGGAAGTGTTTGGTAATTTGGCATTTAAATACATTCAGGAGAAAATCATGGTCTTAATTGCCTTGCAAGATTACCCCTCTGAAACAGTATTGCATGAGACAGATTGCTGAGCTGATAGGGACCAAAAGGTGAAATGACAAGTGCTGTTGACTGCATTCGGCAAGTCCAGACCACATTGACATTGCCAGTTCATCAGGATAGGAATGCAGTTTCCTATCTTTTCATTACATTAGTTTTGCACATCAGTTCTCCATTAACCAAATAACATCCACAATTTTCCTCTTAAAGACATGTTTATTTTCTACCTAATGTACACTATCAGAGTTATCTAAAACCTTGACCGTCCACAGAACTCAAGCATTGAATAACATAACATGTCTGTAACATATTTTTAGGCTCGAGCAGCGAAGCGCTGCAAAGGCCTATTGTATCTGTAGTTTAACACTAAATACTAAAACATCTCTGAAGTGAGTAAGCCAGGTCTTATCACTAGCCTAGTTGTAAAAGTTGCCGGCTTAGAACTCAGTTTGTCGCTCTAGGTGCCACAGCAAGATCTGTGACCACAGATTGCTCCTCATGTACCACTCAGTGTTGGCAGCAAACTGCTCCTAAGGGATAGGTTAAAGATATAGTTTGTAATCATGTTCAGAAACACTTTTTGTTATACTGGGTGAAATCGTCCTTCCATCCTGAAGGTAGTTTATACATTAGGTATTCACAAAAGGGAGGTTGAAAATGTGTTCTCTGTGGGAGCTGCAGGCCTGTAAAAACTATAACCTATCTCTGCTATTCGGTCCGAAATGCATGGATTGGTCTGTTGGGGTCTGGGAGACTTTGTCCATCTGTGTGGTAGTCTTCTTCTTCCTCCACTAGATTGTGACCATTCAGCATGGTTGCTGGGTGAAGCACAGGTGTTTTTTCATCAGACCCCATCAGCAGGAGGATAAGAGGAGCCGGCTGCCAGCACTTCTTCGCCAGAGTGTTTACTCACAGTGGTAACTCTAGCCTCTGATACTCCTAGTCCTCATGGTTAAGTTTGGTTCTGATAGCCTTGTGCTCTGTTTTCCCCAATTCTAGCCTGTTAGCTCTTGATCCCGTTCCAGCTCAGTTTTCCAGCGTCTGAAATCACCTGCATATCTTCCAGAATATTCCCTGTTTCTCAAGTTACAGCCGGCAGCCTCCTGGCTTAGTGGCCTCTTTCCTCTTGTGATAGTGCCCTGCTCACCCTCCACCGTGCTCCCCTTCTTAAGATCCAGATCCGTTTGAAGACTCACCTGACTCCTGGAACAGATGCCGCTCATACCTCCCTGGCAGATCACAAGATCTCAATTTCTGCAATATTCCTCTCCATCAAGTCCCTCACCTTTTTTAGAGTCTCTGCTGCTCCCTGATCCGAGGTCCCTTTTCTGGTTTCATGACAACTCACATTAATGTGCAAATAAACCCTTAACAGCTGTGTTGATTTCCATGTGCCAATCATTCTGACATGCTCACTTAATGCCTGTGTCCGTGCTCTTGTCTTCCTAGTTTCCACTTGCTGGCTGTGCATGCACACCTCTAGGGTTTATGCATCTGGTTAGCTTAGCAGCTAGGTTAGCATTTGTGTTGATGAGAAGAAGAAGAGGAAGGCCTCAGTAGAAAGCCAAGAGAGCAGAATGGATCTGGCAGCTTTTTTTCACGTGATCCTCCTGAGGAGCAGAAGAGCAAGGTAAGATGGTCTAACACATGCAATGGATTGCCCCAGCTTTTGTTCCATTCTCCCAGTTTCCACCATGGTCTCAACATTTGTTCAATAATATCCCACGGGCACTATGATTTGATGAAAGGGCATTTGTGGAGATATCCTAGGCATACCATATTGTCCATAAATCGTAGCTATGGTACTCACATACATTGGATTAATTGAGATTCCAATCGTCCTTTGGACAGGTTGACCTTGTGCATCATACATTAGTGTCTTTCTTGGGTGTCTCTCCCTGATGTCTCCACAGCACAATGTCAGACATGTGTGCCTCTGGACTACTTGGCTGGGCTAAAGAGAGAACAGTCTGTGTTGGTTCTGGAACACCTATTTTGGTAATGTCTTTGCCCATCCTAAACTCCTCAGCATCTGCTCTGAATTCCTGAGTGTCAATCCATTCCTGAGCATCAGTAGGCTCTCACTGGCATGGTTGTTCTGATGCGACAAGGTGTCACAGCTTCTTGTCTCGGCTGCTGATGGTGACACCTTACCTCCTGAGTCCAATAACATTCCTCCCCATCTGAGTGCTCTGTGTCCTCAAATTTGTAGCTCAGATGTGTGTCCTTTAATCTGTCTTTTGACTTGCTGTTGTATGGTTCAGTTCTGGTACTGTGGGGAAGTGGCAGCGCATTACAGGGCATTAACATGTTGTGATGAAGAATCCTGCCTTGTCCTGTGCCACGCTCAGGTTTGACCTTATAAACAGGGATATCGTCTCTTTTTTGATAAACTACATCATGAACCTGATCTTCCCAATATGAGCACAATCTTCCTGGTCTTCCTCGCTCTGACATGTTCCTTACAAGAACCCTCTCACACAGTGAAAGTACTGCGCTCTGTCTTTTTTTGTCATAATGAGTCTTTCCTCTTTGTTACCTCCAATTACCATCAGCATACAGACAGACCGACCACTACCTTGTCCACGCAAGTACATACGCTTCCAGCCATGCCTGCACTGGTATTTACTTGTCTTGACAGTACCACATGTGTACGCTAATACTGTCACCTTTTGGTATCAGTGTATAACTACATAATGAACTAGGTTCCAACTCTCAAAAACTTATAATACAGTTATAGGGTTAATTCCGGCCAATCATCATGTCAATCCTCATACGGGTGATCAAAACATCGTTCCTGTAAGACAGGTCAATAATGACCCTAATGACTCCCTGTTTCAGAGGAGTTGACCAGTTTCGGTTCCATCTGCAGGCACGCAATGACTTTAATGACTCCCCATTACTAAGGGGGTGGACCTGTTTCGGTTCAATTTGCATGTTATCTAAGCCATTACAAGGCCTTTGTTGGGCAGTAGTATAAAGCTTGCAACTCCACATTACTCCAGACTTTTTGAATTGAGAAAGCTTCCTGGATAAGAAGCGAAATGTCTTCAAATCTTCGGAAAAAAGTCCAGTTGTTTTGTTTTTTACTTTTTTGGAACTTACACGTTATTTAACTATCATTAAGATAACCAATTCATTATTATTAAAATGTCTGTTAGCAGTTTTAGAATGTTTTTAACAATTGACCCATTCAAGTGCTACAGAGGCTTGGTGTATATAACTGTATTTTAATTTTATCATGATCAAACGTTTTTTTGTTGTTGTTTTTTTTTAAGCACATAACATGGCTATATACCTTTAAATGAAACTATTATCCTGAACTGGAAAACAAACAAAAAAAAATCTGTACATGAACCAGTTTAGAAGTCCTCTATTTCTAAAAAAACCAAAAGCTAATTCATCGCCTTTCCCCATGACCCAGGAACCAACATAAAATACGCAGTAAGGATGAAGAAGTTTGGAAAATGAAGCAAACTCACCAACAAGAGGCCAGGCTTCTGTCAAAAACATAACATCTAGCTTTCGAGAGATGAAGACATGGATGAGGAAAGTCTCTACTGATCTGGCATTCAACAGAGCCATATGGAGAATGACCAAGTAGGCAAAGATTTCTGCAGTTAATGCTGCCTCGATGTTCCCAGTCATAATTCCAAAAGGTTTTCAATTGTGGTGATACTTCCAAAGACAGAAATGGAAAGAAGGAATGAATCCAGCTTTGGCAAAATTAGAAGTGGAGTAGTGGGCTGCTTGAAGATAACAGATTCTGGCACAGAGAAATGCAGGATTGTTCGCCCTGTGTGTCTTTAGGCAGATCCTGATCCTCAACAGCACACCTGCATGTATTCCACATCTTCTCCAAGGGCATCCGCTATGTTGAACAGGGCACAATGAACAGTGCATGGCCAACAGTGCAGAATCCTGGGTACAGTATGTTTGATACATGGGGAGGAAGGTCTGATGAATTTGTCCATGGATCAAATGTTGATAAACCAGCAGATTAGAGACTGAGGAATGTTTTTGGGTTGTAGATGTCACCAATTTGTGTAACTTACGAACGGATAAGTTGAGTTCTATATAACCCAAGTAGGGTACTTGCTGAACCCCTGCACCCTCTATGTCAAGCAAACTGGCCACCGACTGAATCGGGCGTGCAGGTAGGTGTAGGCTGTTAAATGTCTCTGATACTGTGGTCACCTGAGAGCCAGAATGTAAAAGGCACATGCTGTGAACCCCATCAATGCTCAAGCTGACAGTACGTTTTGATCCAACCAGAGCATTCAAAAGGGCCTCCTCTGATAATGCTGAACAGGAGTGGGTACTGTCACTTATTTGTTTACATCTTTTGTTCTTTTGGTTATCTTGTGCTGGCTTTGGACTTTGCTCTGAATTGAGACTAAACCCTGGTAAGGCCTAAGTACGCCCCTCTACTGAAATCCCGTCCAGTTTAAAGCCGGTGCATATTTGGCTCGCCATTCTTGCTGTTTTGCCTTTAATTCTTTGTACATTTTGTCAACAAAGTCTTTGTTTGGAGTATTGATGCACTCTCGGGCGATGTGATTATTTTCACCACATTTAAAACAAAACCACGCTTTTGAGGCTGACCTGGGTATGGGTTGATGTGCTTGCAGTTCTGCAAAATGTGCTGTTTGGGGTTCTGGGGTTTCTGCTCATCTTTCTTTCGTCTTTGGGCTCTTTTTTCAGTTAACTGTAGTTTAAGTTCAGCCACTTGTTTCCTTAAGTTCTCAGTCTCTGTTATATATGTCTGCACTAGATCTGTGTCCTGATTAGTTGTGGGGGTGGAATTTGGGATGCCATGAAACTGGGCAAGAGGTTTTGCTTTACACCCTCCAAGGTGACGTTGCATTCTGTCTACTTTTAGGGATCTTCTTTCTTCTTCTGTTCTTAATTCAAGAAGAAGCTCTGAAAATCTGGGGCAGAATCACCTCTCAGTTTATGTTGTAGGGTCAACAGTAAAGTCTGGTCCCAGCAACCCCGCACAAACTGTTTGTAAAGTTGTCTATTAGCATTGGCCTCACTTACACCATCCCATCTGACCGCAGTGCTAAGGAGTGTTTGCAGTCTTTGGATGTATTCAGATGCTTTCTCACCAGCGTCCTGATGAGTACTGAGGAACTTCGCAAAGATCTCCTCCCCATCATCAACAAGACCATAGGCTGACTGGAGAAGTTTTACATAGTGTTGAGGAGGTGAATGACAGTCCAGTTGTTTTACAATGTCTGCTGCGGGTGACAGTAAGCTCTCCAGTATCAATCTTTGCTGCACATCTATTGTATAGCCATCCTGAAACATAACTTTAACATGTAAATACCATGTTTCAAAATCCACTTCACCAGGAGGTTTAGGCACGCTGCCTGAGAAGGAACGCAGTGTCTTGGAGCCTAGTCCTGTTGAGGGTTCCCTCTTAATGACATGCTCCACTATTATTAGTTGGACATCTGATGGGTTCAATATGTCAGAGTCTAGGCGTGTGGTGGTGCCCTTGGCTTGTTCTTTTGGTTGTACTGCCTTTACCTTACTTGTCCTCTTAAGATTTTCTGTTTCACCTTGTGGTTTGGAGACAGATTTTAATGGCTTACTGGTTGGAGGTTGTGATTTTTGAGGACAGAATATAATAGATGATCCACTGCTCTCTGATCCACTTCTATCTGAACTACCCTGTTCATTCTGCACAGTTTTAAAGGAACTTGTTTTTTCAGGGTTTTCATCAATGGCTAAAGGGGACAGTGTGGGGGTAGTTAAAACCTCAACTCTATCCAAACACCATTTTGAGACTGGGTTCTTAGGATACTGTATCACAGAGGGAAAGCTGATAAGCTTTAGCGACTCTTCTGAGTCAAACTCAACAATCACTTGAAAGTCTTTGAGTCTCACTATTTTGCTGACACTGCCATATAATGATACAACCTCTACAACATCTTCATCTTTGTCAGTATGCCCTTCAAAAGAATGGATTTTCTAGCATTTACACCATACTCCCTCCCAATGTCAACAACAGAAGCCATATTTTGCCTGGTTATCATCAAAGTCAAAATTATTACTTAGCAACTCGTTATATTGGTTGTTTATAGCACAAAATCCTCCTGGCTGGTTCGCCACTGAAGTAACCAATTTGTGTAACTTACGAATAGATAAGTTGAGAATTTTTAGATTTTAAATGTTGAAGTTACAATTAGTCTTCTTGCTAAGTTCAAAAAGGAGGATAATACGCACAAACAACAATATTGTCAAGAAATATGGCTGTTTAATACAAAATAATTAAACAGAATATTATTGTAAAAATGTTTCAATAGAAGGTGTCCACTCTCATTATAACAAGTAGTGTGTTTATTTTAATCCGGATTCCTTATTGTTCAATTCCTTTCTTTAGTTCAGTATTTGAAATTGAAGTCAGTCAGTCAAGTCTTTGTCAAATGTAATGGTCATGTCTTTGGATCCAAAATTGTATCTTAATCCAGTGCAAAGCAGGCAGCAAATCTAGCAATCCCAAGTGTTGTGTTGAAACTTGGAGCTCAGCACCTCCAACCCAGGCCTGCGGTGGTATGCAGCTGGACAATATTCCAAGTAGAATGTGGTTCTACATAAAAAACTGCATATACATATAAAACTTAATTAACTATTAACTATCATCTTTTAGGACATATGGATTACAGAGTGCTGTTTTTTGTATGGTGGCACAGTTGTTGACATTATTGCCTTGCAGGTGGATTGGGGGGATTCTCAATAAAATTGATATACAAGTTTCAATTGACAACGGCTTATTGTAGTAAAATGCCTATTTACATTTTTCATATATTTCACTGCACACAAATAGTTTCATTGAGGGATGGGTAACTTTATTCAGTTAATACAAAATAAAGGCCATTTATATGTTTTCATGCTTATTGTAAACAGCAGGGAATATATACATGACAACACACTTCTCTGCAGCTTTTGTATTGTTACCCACTCATTACTGTATTGAGACAGTGTCTTTCCCACATCCAAAACTAAACAGATTAAAAACTGATCAAAAAGGAGTAAGAGGCAGGCAAGCAGAACCAGACTTAACTTATGATTAATGGTTGATGATGCAGGCAGGCAGGGATGAGCAGGAGATCAGAAGCTGCAGGTAGTGACAGATCAAAACAGACTATGTGGACTGGGGAACCACCAGAACGGGCAAAGCGAGCAGCTGGAACTCATGGGGAAACAAGCAGACTCATGTAACACGCAGACACAGGCAACTTTTATCGGTAGAGTCCAGCTGGCTGAGCACACAGGAACTGGTAGAGGCAGACCACATCACTCAAGATGAGATGAGACGTTCAGGCAGAGAAGCATTGGCCGAGGCAGGTATATATAGACTGTGAAACAGGTCAGCGGAGTTGGAAGTTATTACTGGTGTTACCGGCCTGAGCATTCCCCTTTAAGGGGGTGGTCTTAGTGGGAGGACGTGACGCGGAAGGGGGTGTGTATGTGTGTGTATCTCCCGAGTAGTCTGCGGGGAGTAACGGTGATGACAGCATATAACCCTGTATTTGGTGAGTAAGCTCCACTCTGCCGTCAAAAAAGTACTGTACTGGAACCAGGAAAAGTGCCGAATAAAGCCGGTCCGTATGTGCAACAACTCTGCCTCTCCTCCTCTGTGCCTGTGCATCAAGAACCCGGACTTTTAGTTACCAGCCGCAACGAGCCAAGCTAAGGTGAGACGGGTCTTAGCTTCATTACCAGCAGTTCCGTACCACGGTTAGGAACGAAGGGCTGGAAGGTAACACTGGGGGCTCGCTCGGGATTCTTTATCGCCAAGACGGCCTGGAGTTTCCGCGGAGGAAAAGTGCGGAAAGCTCGGACGAGCTAGCAACATGGCGGCCACCGGAGACGGACATTTTTATGGAGGAAACACCAACCCCTTCTTGTCGGATATAATGGAGACTGTACGGGCCGGCCAGGGTGAAATTAACCGAGGAGATGGACGTTTTTATGGACGAAACACCAACCCTTTTCTGACTAGCATGGAGTTAACGCTAGCAGCGGGAGAGGCGACAGCCCCCATCAGCGAAAATGTGACGTGCCAATTATGTCACATCTACCCCATTTGCAGCTGTATTGGATAGTACAGAGAATGGTTATATACAGACTGTTAGTGCTGCTAGGCCCCAGTTAACCACCCCTTTCACCCCCATAAGCGGTCATTGCTGTACCATCAGCACCCCAGCTGCCCCTGCCTTGCTGCCTTTTCACCAAACCATCCCATGTTTAACACCATATGAGACTCAGCCCGGTCGAGCAAACAGCGCAGTGGCAGTGCAGTGCTATAACCCCATGTCACCACACCATGCAGCACTTCCTAAGAAAGAGGATATGTTGTATGAAGCGGGCCAGCCTGGTTGGAGGCAAGTTTTTCCTGCACCACACCACCGTTCTTCACGAAGAGTGATCTGCAGCGATTCCGCTGACAGCAGTGATGAGGAACAACATGATAAAAAGGAGCGAATTCCCACGCTGCGGCCTGGCCAGTTTGATGGATCAGGTTCTTGGAAAGACTTTCTTTATCAGTTTGAAAGCTGTGCTAGAGCTAAACACTGGACTGAAAAGACTATGGCTGTCCAGCTACGATTCAGCCTGTCCGGCGCAGCTGGTGCAGTCGTCCACAAAAACCCCAGATCCAGTCGTTGGAGCTACCAGCGCATAATTGAGGCCGCCTATGGGCCGTGCTCTGAGCATGCTGCAGCTATAGGCATCGAGCTGAGACAGAGGGTCAGGAAACCAGGTGAGTCTCTACACGAGCTCCGAGATGACATCTATGAGAAAGTCTCTATTGTGTATGCCAATCGGACTGAGTTGGATCAAGACTGCCTCAGTGTGGAGATTTTCATCAACACCTTAGCAGACGCCGAGGTAGTCCAGAAACTCCTGGAGGAACATCCCCGTACACTGGCACGAGCCTACGAGATCGCACACAAGTATGAGGCCACAAAGAGAGCTGCCAGGGCCGTCACTCAGCTGATGCGTCCAGGAGGGCGTGCCCGAGCAGCCACTGTATATGAACCTGTTTGTCTTCCAGTAAGTGAACAGGCTGAAAGAGCACCCAGAATTCCCAGTCAGCCGCCACAGAGGATGCCAAAAACCCGCCAACAGTGGCAGCCCAACAAAAGCAACTATAGAGGATTGTCCAAGGGAGAAATTATCTGCCACAACTGCTCTGGCGTGGGACATCTGCAGAAAACCTGTCCTTCCCCCCGCCGACCACCATGGCCCTTCACGAATGTAAGCCTAAACCCCACCCTTGGTGCAGACACAGTAGTCGTCCCCACCAAGGGTGAAGGGGGTGAATTGTGCATTGGGATATGGATCTATGGACTGGAAATCCGTGCTCTACTGGATTCTGGAGCACGGAGGAATGTGTTGCCCCTCCACCATTTCAACTCCATCCCCGGCGACTCTAAGCCCCCGATTCAGCCATCTATTGCACAGGTTCTGCAGGGCATTGGGCCGGACAGCCTGGCTGTCCTTGGAAAAGTCACCCTGCCTGTGCACGTTGGGAGCAGAACCACTCAGGTAAACCTTATCATGGCTGACACATCAGAGAGCACCAAGGTTATTTTGGGACACCCTTTCCTGCAACAGGCGCATGCTTGCCTGGACTATGGCCGCCAGGAGATAACCCTTTTCGGCGAGAGTGTCCCCCGTTTCTACCCCAACCGTCAGGTTGAGGCGCACCTTGTCAGGGTGGCACGTACAACCGTGTTGGAGCCGGGGCGTGAGTATGTTGTCCCTGGTGCCTCCCGCCTTCGCCATACTGCTAAGAGAGACATGATGTTGAGCCCCTGCAAAAAGTTTGTTGAAAAGCACCATGTTCTAGTGGCCCGTGTGTTGGTGCAGCCACAACCACCTGCCAGCATCCCCATCAGGGTCTTCAACCCGGGTGCCTCACCTGTCACCTTAAAGAAAGGGGCTGTGGCAGGAGTCCTCTAGTGTTGGAGGCCCCAATGTTTGAACCCAGTAACCCCACCTCTGCCTCTGTACCCCCTCATCTGCAGACTCTGTACGCCGAGAGCTGCTCCAGCCTGTCACAGGTCGACCGCCATAAGCTGGCCTCCCTGCTGCGGTCCTATGGAGATGTTTTCTCTGCCAGCCCCACTGACCTTGGCCGAACCAACATCGTGCAGCACAACATTATGACCACCCCTGGGCCACCTGTAAAGCAGCCACCGCACAGGATGGCGAAGGATAAGCAGGCAGCGGCAGACCAGCAGGTGCTGCAGAGCCTGGAGGACGGCCTAGCTCAACCCAGCAACAGCAGCTGGGCCGCACCGTTTGTGATGGTGAAAAAGAAAGACCAAACCCACAGACTCTGCGTGGACTACAGGCCCCTGAATGAACGGATGATCAAAGACGCCTACCCGCTGCCTCGCATACAAGACACCCTGGACACGCTATCCACGGCCAGGTACTTCAGCACTCTGGATCTAACGTCGGGGTACTGGCAGGTTGAGATGACGCCCAAAGCTCGCAAAGCCGCTGCATTCTGCATGCGAAAGGGCCTCTTCGAGTGGAACATGATGCCCTTCGGGCTGTGTAATGCGCCCGCCACGTTCCAGAGACTTATGGACCGAGTCCTCGTCGGACTCCAATGGGAAACGTGCCTTGTCTACCTCGACGATATAGTTGTCCTGGGACGTGACAGCACTCAGATGATGGCGCGGCTGGAGCAGGTGTTCGCCAGGTTGCGTGGGAGCCAACTTAAAGCTGAATCCTTCCAAGTGCTGCCTGTTTCGGGAGCAGGTGGCTTACCTTGGACACATCGTCTCAGCTGAAGGTGTGGCCACTGACCCCAAAAAGATCCAGCAGATCCAAGACTGGCCCACACCGCAACGCGTCTCTGAGGTACGGCAGTTTGTGGGCCTGGCCTCGTACTGTCGACGTTTTGTGGCTGACTTTGCCGCAATTGCCAAACCGTTCCACGAACTTACAAAAAAGTATGCACGGTTTAAGCCGGGCGTACACTGTACGAGTTTTTCAGTCGTGGTACTTATATACATCTCAAACTGTGCGAGGGAACCGCGGGGTTTAAAAGTTCACCGCTCACGATCTGTGTGGCGCGACGCTCGGACGAGACCGGACTGCTCACACTGTACGTCGTGTCCCCTCTGGGACCACTCACTGTGGGGACAGAGGCAGGCGAGCGACGGTAGGTGACAGGGACCCAGAGCAGGGGTTCGAGCCCAGCTCTGGCGAAGCCCGCAGGAGGCACCGGGCGTCAGGGGAACGGAGGGGAGAGAGGAGGGACGAGACGCACCGGCGGCCGCGCGGCACGGCAGGTCGCCCGGCCCGCCCCCCCAACAAGCGGAGGAGTGCCGAAACAGGCAGCAAGCGCGTTGCGGACCGCGGAGGAATGCCGAAACAGGCAGCAAGCGCGTTGCGGACCGCGGAGGAGTGCCGAAACAGGCGGCCAGCGCGTTGCGGACCGCAGAGGAATGCCGAAACAGGCAGCAAGCGCGTTGCGGACCGCGGAGGAGTGCCGAAACAGGCGGCCAGCGCGTTGCGCGGACCGGACGGCTCGCCCTCCCCAACACCGGCCGGAGGTTGCTTCAGGGACGCCCGCTTCCCTCCCTCCGCTGGCGGGGACGGAGAGGAGGGGAGGGCGCCCCCTCGTAGCTCTGCTTGAACAGCAGGATGCGCTCACGAAAACCTCACGACAGCCGACTGAATTTCAAACATGTTTGATTTTCACCGATCGTCCGATTCCTGATCTGGAGGTAGTCGTGAGAAGCCAGTCCCCCCTCCTCCCCCCCTCTACGATCAAGCTGAAATTCGGCCGATTCAAAAAATGCTCGCACGACTGAAGAATCGGCCCGAAAAGGGGAAAAACTCGTACAGTGTACGCCCGGCTTTAGCTGGACAGCTGAATGCCAAGAGGCGTTCGAAGAGCTCAAACGGCGGCTGACCTCTGCTCCTGTTCTTGGCTACCCCCTCGACAAAGGTGAGCTGTTCCTCGACACTGATGCCAGTGACTGGGGAATAGGGGCTGTCCTTTCCCAAATGCAAGGGGGTGAGGAGAGAGTTTTAGCTTACGGGAGTAGGAGGCTGTCAGCTACAGAACAGAATTATTGCACCACCAGATGGGAGCTTCTGGCAGTTGTGGAGTTTACGTCTCACTTCAGGCAGTACCTGCTCAGCCGACCATTCACCACCCGGACCGATCACAGCAGCCTGCGTTGGTTGACACGGTTAAAGGAGCCGGAGGGTCAGCTAGCACGCTGGTTGGAAAAGCTAGCGGAATAGGATTTCCAGGTCGTCCATCGGCCCGGGAGAAACCACCAGAACGCGGATGCTCTCTCCAGAAAACCCTGCCTGTCCTCCTGCCCTTGCACAGTTCCGGACCCCTCTCTCAGCAGCCCGCATCAGCATAAAGGGGTACAGTCACTGCATGAAAAGTGAGATTTTCGTCCCCGTAAACTACCGCAGATCTCCCTCATTTTCGGCAGTTAACGACAATTTGCAACCCGCGCTTGTTGCCGTTTGTCAGTGCCACAAATTGTCGGAACCGGACTCTGACATATGTGGAGAGCGATCAGCTGTACTAATGGCCCTAATTAGCTCATGAATGCAGCGAACCCGCGCGGCTGGCCAGGTCTGGCTTGAATAACCTACTCAGTATTGGCTGAAACCACTATTTTTAAATAAGTAAAATCGCTCCTGATTGGCAGCAAAACCACACGTGGCCAGGCCAGGCTTGAACGTTCTTACTGAGTATTGGATGGAACCACTTCTTCCAAACAAGTAAAATCACTCCTGATTGGTTGGCAGATCCCCAATAACTTATTTACACACACATATATATATATATATATATATATATATATATATATATATATATATATATATATATTTATTTATATATATTTATTTATTATATATATTTATTTATTCATTCATATTATGCTGTATATTCATGTTATCCTATGTAGGCTACTACACTATTATTAGGCTACCATCAAGGACATTAATGAATTTATACAGGAAATGAACATTTGCCAGGAAGATGTTTATGCAAAGAAAGAGCTTTATTAAAACAAACACCTATATACAACGCGAGGATCCAAAAATTACAACCCCGTGAACTGTCCAATTGCCTCCTCGGGGTTGTAGGTAAATGCTGGCGGCGTTCTTTCTGAGGCAGGTCCGATGTGCAGACGCCTACTGTGCGTGGCTCTGTACTTCGGCGTCGCCTCTAACCGGGACTGCAGCTTCACACAGAGTTTAGAGAGATCCGGTGTTGTGCGCAATTCTGTTCCCCCGTGAAAATCTGTTTCCCCCGTGTCGGGAGCGCGCTTTGCAGCCGTTTTCCCGGCGCTTCTAGTTGATTTCTCGGTAAAACAACTCATATAATCATGTCAAGGTTGTAACAGTCAGTTTAATCGGCAGTTGTTTACAAAATTGTAGAATAAAAATAAATAAACTATGTCTTCTTACGCTGTATTGTGTTATTATAAATGGCAAGATAAACGGTCTTTTTCCAACTTTTGTCACTTTAACCTGACAAAGAAAAGTAAGCCATAAAACACTATTCCAGCACCTACTGTGTATTTATGATTTTACATTGCTGAAAGAGGAGGATGGGATGGCTGATAGCAGGACACAAACATTATGGCTGTTTCTCAATTCACGAGAATACGAGCACGTTCTCGTGAATTGAGAAACAGCCTAAGACTTCCTGAAAACACAAGAGTGTAGACTTCCCAGTACATCCCTTTGTAATATAAAATATGACAGTTTACTGGATTAAGGAAATTTCTAGTATACTACATCCTATCACACATAATTTTTGAGAATTTAGAAACATTTGCTCTTTATTTCCCAAAGTTTTCGGGAGATGTCTGAAAGACCGTTTATTTATTTTTATTTTACAATTTTGTAAACAGCTGCCGATTAAACTGAATGTTACAACCTAGACATGATTATAGGATTTGTTTTACCGAAAAATCAACTAGAAGCGCCGGGAAAATGGCTGCAAAGTGCGCTCCCGACACGGGGGAAACAGAATTGCGCACAACACCGGCCTACGAAATGGCAGCGGCCGTCCAATCCATCCAGAGACCACGCCAACAACGCCATCTTCTTCGCCAGGCTGGAAAACAATTAAATGAGAGTGGTATGAATAAAAATCCAACGCAAGTCACAATAACATTAAACAAGGGAGGAGAAGCAGTAAAAACAAGTGACTTACAGATAATATCGTCTTTATCAACATCGTGTAAATCTGGAGTTGCAGGCATTGCTCCGAGCAAATAGGAGGTCACCGCCTCGCTCCGGTTCATAGCGCCTGCAATTTGTCTCCGAGTTGTGAAGACGGCATACTGCTTCCTGTAAATGAAAATACACTTTAATAAAGCTTGTTCTTTTGCAAGGCTACTAGGCTAATCTTAGATTTGGTTGTAAGCTAGGCTACTTTTAGCTTAGCTAGCAGTCACCGAACATATTCTCACCTAAGCTTGGGATTGTGCACCCGTCTTCTCTTCTTGGAGTTAGTCTCTCCCGCACAGTTGTTCGACTGCAGAGCCGCCAACTTGTCCTCTATGGACAGCAACCTGGAGTTTACCGAATTCTGCAGTTAAGTGAACCGCTCATTCATATCGGCACTATTAGCTGACGAGACGGTCCACTTCTTCTTCTTCTTCTTCTTCTTCTTCTTTCGGTTTTTATGGCGGTTGGCAACTAACTTTAGTGGTGCATTACCGCCACCAACTGGACTGGAGTGTGGTACTGGAGTCTAACCTTCCCTAATAGGTTGCAAACAAATAAAACAAACACACAAACAAACATAACGAAACAAACCAATCAAAACAAAACAAACAAAAAGATCATACTAAATTATTTTAATTAGTCCTGTATTCCTCAGGAAGCCAATTACATAGTTTACACTCATTTCCCCTGTGTTTTTTTGCTGAATTTCTTCTAAGTTTAGCCTCATCTGTTCTCCTTGTAATTGTAAGACTAGTCTTTGTCTTTCTTCCTGATATTTATTACAGTGTACAATAACATGCTCTATAGTCTCTGGACTACCACAGAATTCAGTTGCCATCAGCATGCTTCTTCATTATTAACAAAGTTTTATTTAGACGTGTGTGTCCATACCTCATTCTAGAAAATACATCCTCCTCCTCCTCCTTGCTTCTGTTTGTATTTCTGCTCTTTCCCACTTTATTCTGAATGTTATAGAACTGTCTTCCAGTCTGCCCACCGTCCCATAATGTTTGCCATTTACCCTTGACTATGTTTTTGACCATACTTTTAATTTCTTCTTTGCTGTAGTGCACTTCAACATCTATATTAGAATGTCTAGCTGCTTGCTTAGCACTTTTATCTGCTAACTCGTTTCCTATTACTCCTATATGAGCTGGTACAATACCAGAGTTATATTAATTCCTGACTTTATTAGATTATTTGCAGCTTGCAGTATATCATACACAATGTCTTGCCTTTATTTTGACTGAAATGTTTTAATACTGATTAAAGCTGAGCTGGAATCTGAAGCAATTACTGCCTTCCTTGGCCTATTGACCTCCACCCAAAGCAAAGCTAGCCACACAGCAATCAATTCCGCTGTGTAAACTGCTACATCATCACTCATTCTTTTTCCAACTTTAATGTTTAATTTTGGAATGACATAAGCAACACCCATTCTTTTATCAGTTAGTTTAGATGCATCTGTATATATAGTTAAATCCTCACTATACCTCTCCATTAAAGTGGGACTTATTTTTAGTTCATTAAACCCCATTTCATTTACTTTAACCTGAATGACCCAACCAAAACTTCTGACTTGAACATTTCCACGCTCTTGGCATTGCTTCAGTACCGACTGACTCATATGAGACAGTCCACTGATAGCAATCAGCAGTTTCTTCTCGTCAGTCTGCGGACTGGCTGAAAGTTGTAGATCGCGTCCAAGAGGAGTTGAAGGGGAGTTGAATGCGAGACATGGGGAAACTCCCCCTGCAACCCTGATTTGCATTTGTATAGCTCACAGCATTTTCATTTACATGTTAAAGCCTCCCCTAGAATTAGGAGGAGGGGGGGTCATGGGGGGACCACGCCAAGCAAGGCCCACGTCAATTTCTGACAATTCACGGCAGTTATCGGTGTTGCCTGCAAATTACCGTGAACAGCCGTTAACCCAAACTTCCACGACAATCTACAGTGCCGCATAGTGACGAAAATCACACTTTTCATGCAGTGAGTGCAGCCTAGCCAACAGCCCAGGAGGGGTGGTTGTCACCATGAGTCAGGGGGCAACCGCCAGTGGGGGTAGTGAAGGCTGAGGGCTGTGCAGATGACAGAGTGGTTCAACCGGGCTCACTGATAGTGGGGGTGGTAGACTCCAGAGTCAGCGGCTGCAGTGGTACTGAGGCTCACCCAAGCATTCACCGTGTGAGTGAGGCGAGCCACGAAAACCTCTTCAGTGGGTGGACCCTGGAGCAGCTCAGTTCAGCCCAAAAGACAGACCCTGATATAGTACCAGTGCTAACGTGGATGGAAAAAGGGAGCAGTAGGCCATCTTGGGCTAGCATAGCAGCCTGCATTCCCCCTACCAAGGCCTACTGGGCACAGTGGAAAAGACTGTATATGAAGGAAGGAATCCTGATGAGGAAGTTCTACAGCACCGAAGGCAGGGTACAGTATTCACAGATTGTGCTGCCTCGTTCACTGCGCAACCCTGTGGTGGAGCAGATGCACGATGGTCCAGTGGGCGGACACTTTGGAGCAGAGAGGACTGTGGCGCGTCTTAAAACCAGGTATTACTGGTACAACATGAGAGATGACGTCACCTTGTGGTGCCTCACCTGCGCTAGTTGTGCTGCCAAAGCCCGTCCCAAGAAAACTCCCCGTGCCTCTATGGGCTCAGGACGACTCGGTGCCCCAATGGAGAGAATTGCACTTGACCTGATGGGACCTTTGAATGAGACAGAGAGGCACAACCGCTACATATTAGTAGTGCAAGACTATTTTAGTAAGTGGGTGGAAGCTTACCCTGTCCCAAATGAGCAAGCATTGACAGTGGCCGAAAAGATCGTCTCTGAGTGGGTGTGTAGGTATGGAGCCCCCCATACCATCCACAGCGACCAGGGCACCAACTTTGTGTCAGCTGTATTCCAGGGGATGTGTAAACTGCTTGGGATTGAGAAAACGCGGACTACCCCTTTTCACCCACAGTCAGACGGCCAAGTGGAACGTTTTAATGCCACCCTCCAGAAAATTCTTGCTACCACTGCAGAATGATGCCTCTGGGACTGGGATATAATGATCCCCTATGCAGTCATGGCCTACCGTGCAACCAAACACAGCTCCACGGGCCTCACACCAAACATGATGCTCTTCGGCCGTGAGATAACTGAGCCTGTTGATCTTATCGCCGGTCTGCCACCGGATGAGGGAAGCCCCAACACCCCTCCAGAGTATGTCCTCCAGCTGAGAGATCGGCTGGAGCTCTCCCACCAGCTGGCACGAGAGGCTCTGGGGAAAGCGGCAGAGCGTGCTAAAAGACAGTACAATAAAAATATCTGCCAAGTCAAGCACCAGGTTGGTGCCCCAGTCTGGCACTTGGTTAAAGGTACCAAGAGAGTGAAGAACAAAGTACGGAAATTCCTGCCGGCGTCCCTACTTTGCTGTAGGTCAACTAGACGACTTATTCTACCGCATCCAGAAGAGTCCAAGATCGAAGGCTAGAGTGGTTCACCACGACAAACTCAAGCCATACCAATCCAGAACCCCGCTGGACAACAGCTGGGTCTACCGAGATATCAACAAGTCAGCGCCGGAAGGAACGGCACCTGTAGCTGAAGACGAAGGTGCCTCTGACACCGACATCGGTCCCCTTGACCTGTGGGACTCCGCGTCTGATGTGGAGGGCTCCGCCCGAGAGTCTACAGGGAAGGCCTGCATCTCGCCTTCAGCTGCAGCAGACGACAGTCTGTTACCTGGCGCCTGCTCCTCGTCCCTAGTTCCATCGTGGGACAGCGATCGTCCTGATAGTTCTACCCAGCCTCGACTGGATGAGACTGACACTAAGCGTTCCGTGGGGAGGCCGACTCGTCATCTTCCTCTAAGCCCCAAACCTCGTCAGCACCCACAGAGGGCGCGCAGAAGACCGGACATGTTTGGTGACAGGGTGGGTCACTGAACACCATGTGAGCAAAGGAACTTTAAAAAAAAAAAAATCTGTTTTCTGTTAAAATGTTTACTAGTTTTGCGGTAGAACTTGTTACCAAAGTCACGAGAGAGTGATTGGTACGTTCAGTTGTTACTGTTGCCAGAAACGAAGTGTTAATAGGCTAAGTGGTTTATCTTATACGCTAACTGGAAGTTTGATTTGAGTATAATAGGGGTAAACCTAAGTGTTTAATTTACATGGCTGCACTTAAATCCTGATCCATATAGGCTCCTTCTGAGTCGATCTCCCGGAGGGTTTCTCCCACACTAGTATAAGTAATGTAAACTGAACCATTACCTCTTTTCAGTGCTGTGCACATATTTGGTATGGACAATATGAACCATATATTGCATCTGTTTCAGGTATGGTGTGATAATGTGAGTTTGTGGACACTTTATGGACATTGACCTTTAACCTTGAGGTACCTCCAGTCTCTTTGGGAGGGGAGGTGTGACCTTTAATGGGGATGTTCATCATATAGTGTCTGGTGTTCTGTTAAATATTTTGTGTGTCCTGGAGTGATATTAAGGAATTAATTATCATCCAGAGTGGGGGTAGTGTTACCGGCCTGAGCATTCCCCTTTAAGGGGGTGGTCTTAGTGGGAGGACGTGACACGGAAGGGGGTGTGTGTATCTCCCGAGTAGTCTGCGGGGAGTAACGGTGATGACAGCATATAACCCTGTATTTGGTGAGTAAGCTCCACTCTGCCGTCATAAAAGTACTGTACTGGAACCAGGAAAAGTGCCGAATAAAGCCGGTCCGTATGTGCAACAACTCTGCCTCTCCTCCTCTGTGCCTGTGCGTCAAGAACCCGGACTTTTAGTTACCAGCCGCAACGAGCCAAGCTAAGGTGAGACGGGTCTTAGCTTCATGACCAGCAGTTCCGTACCACGGTTAGGAACGAAGGGCTGGAAGGTAACACTGGCATCAGGTGGAGCTGATCTAGGCTAATTGTATAATACGATTGAATTTGACTTTGTAAAATGCCTTGAGATGACATGTTTCATGAATTGGCGCTATACAAATAAAATTGAATTGAATTTAATTAAATTTAATTGAATTTAATTTTGTCTTACAGAAACCTGGCAGCAGGATGACTATATTTGTATAAATGAGTCAACTCCCTCTAATTATTTAAATGTTCACATTCCCAGAACTACAGGAAGAGGAGGATATATATATATATATATATATATATATATATATATATATATTAGGGCTGTCAGTTTTAATGCGTCATTAATTCGCTAACTTTGTTAGACCATAACGGCATATTTTTTTTGATGCACGTTAATCGCGTAAATGTTTTTTTCTCCACAACGCTATCCAGACTGGTTTTTTGTACCCTCACCGCCCTGCGGAAGTATGTATATATATATATATATATATATATATATATATATATAGAGCACCTGTTTTCATTGTCTGAGATGATAAAACCTCTATTCAACAATTATCTACTTAACACTGATATATACACAGGCAGTACTCCTACATTAAACATGTGATAGGCCATCCGCAAGAACCTGCATGTTTCCCTTGACATTATTTAAAAACAGAGCTCAACACTGAATAGACCTTGTTAGCTCTGCTTGCCCAAAAATATTGAATTGATTTTTCCTCAGGGGCTTCCCCACCTCCTCTGCACACAATGCTTGCAGGCAACATCTAGTTACCCTAACAGAGAAGGTACTCTTGTAGTATGTGATGTAGAAATTGTTTAATGGAGAGAGTTTAACAAAGGCCCCAAAGCGGGAATGTGTGTCTAACTTTTCCTAATTAAACAGACAGGTCTATGGTGCCTCCAGAGAAATAAAAATTGCAAGAAAGAAAATAATATGATGTGATTTTTATAGGTCTGATATTTTTATCATTATTATTATTATTATTATTATTATTATTATTATTATAACACCACTGTCTCAAATCGCTACAAATTCTTTCACATGTATTTATCATGTAAAGTAATACAGTAATTAAAATCAAATTTAATTACTTTTGTTTATCAAAGTTTGGCTAAGATTTTAAAAGCCCCTGTTTGCATTCACTTATATTTGTCAGTTTTCTTTCACCTTTTGTATCTACAAGACAGGAAATATAATGTATTTATATTAGAAATCGGTCTTTCATATTGACTTTTGTGAAATTGTGGGAGGCAGAGATTACAGGCTTAGCAATGTGTCAAACCTTTCCAGGAGCACAAGGGATTATGAAGCAAAGATTCAGATTTTTTTTATGTGTGTTTATATATATATATATATATATATATATATACACATACACACTTGCATCTGCATGAGTAGCTCGGCTGACTTTTCATACAACTCTGCTGGCTATACTAAAGGCATACACCCCCAGAGTATAGATGAAATATTAAAAGTGCCCATTGCAAGTGTTATTTGAACTGTTAAAGTAATTTATAATCATTGACTGAAAGTCAAAAATGATTTGCTTTAGAAACATATATGACTGAAAGGCTAAATATATTGTAGACATTTTTAGGGACACTTGTTCCCTACTGTTTTGTGCCAGAGCTATATGAAACTCGTTAACATATAAAATAAATAAATATTCACATCAGTTTTTTTTTTTATTAACATGGCTTACTAAAGCTTCAGTAAAATGTGTGTCACAGTCTAATTTTTCTTCTACCTTGTTTTTAGCAGCCTGATATTAGATGAGGGGAGATAATCTAGTCCACAGCTGTTTTTCCAAGAATGACATCGGTAGCATAGCATACTATATTTATTTATAAAGCACTTAAAAACAGCTACAAGCTAAAACACATCCATTAAAAAAATTATATATATATAATGCATGAAAATGCTTAAAAGAAACAATAAAACCAATTTAAAATGAAAACTAAGTGTTGCTAGTGGTAAAAGCCAAAGAATAATAGTAGGTTTTTGGGCAAGTTTCAAAAGCGGGCAGTGAAGGAGCCTTTCTTATGTGCAGGGGCAGGTTATTCCACAATTGAGGACCTACAATAGAAAAGGCCCTGCCCCTCTGAGCTTCCTCTATGACCTCGGTACCTCCAGGAGATGCAGTTCTGCTGACCTGAGGGGCTGAGAGATGAAGAAGCTCAGAGAGGTAAGGCGGGGCAAGGTCATTCAAACACTAAAAAACAAAAATAAGAATTTTAAAATGAACCCTAAAATGTACTGGGAGCCTATGGAGAGAGGCCAGAATAGGGGTAATATGCTCTGTTTTCTGGAGTGCATGTTACAAGACGAGCAGCAGCATTTTGAACCAGCTGTAGACGAAGAAGCAAAGACTGATTCACTCCAACATGAAGTCCATTAAAATAATCCAGGAGGGAAGTCATTAAAGCATGGATTAACATTTCAAGGAGTTGTCTTGACAGTTGCCTTAAGTGATAAAAACATCTAACAACTGCTCTGTTCTGACCATCTAACTTAAAATCACTGTCTGGCTTAAAACCCAAATCAGTGACACTTGGTTTAAAACATGCTTTCAGGGGTCCCAAATCAACACTAATAGGGTCACAGGACCGACTTGGTCCAAACAGTATTATCTCAGTTTTCTTATTGTTAAAATTGAAATAGTTCAGGGCAAGCCAAGCTTTAATGTCTTCCAGACAGTCCAGCAGGGTCATCACTGAGAAGCCATTCCTTGCTTCAAGGGCAAATTGAGCTAACAATCGTCAACATGGAAATAGAAAGGAATTCCAAATCTCCTGAGGATGGAGCCTAGAGTATAAGTATAAAGAAAAGAGTAGAGGTCCTAAAATTAAGCCCTGTGGGACCCCACATAATAAAGGAGTGCAAGATGATTCAATGTTTGAAATGCTGACAGAGAAAGATCGATTGGCCAGGCTGAATCTAAACCAGTCCAGAGTAGTATGCTGAATGACTATTAAATTATTTTAAGATATTGTGGTCAACAGTGTCGAAGGCAGCAGAACCAAGACTGTATGGGTTCCAGAATCACATGCCAACAAGATATAATGGACAGCTCTTAGTAATGCTGATTCAGTACTATGACGAGCTTTGAAACCAGACTGAAAGGTTTCAAGAATGTCATTTTCATCCCAGAAAGATTGTAATTGACAAGAAAAAATCTTCATTAAAATGTTTGAAACAAATGGCACCTTAGAAATGGGTCTATCATTAACCAACACAAACTGAGTGATCTAGCCCAGTTTAAGTTTAGCAGGAACCACACCAGTACACAATTTGACTTTGGACAGTACCTTGAGATGACATGTATCATTAATTGGCACTATATAAATAACATTGAATTGAATCGAAGTGAATCGTAGCTGGGCATAATCACAGTCAGAAAGCATGAGAAGTCATTTATGAAGTTATTGTAATGACCGGGGTCCGAGCCCGAATTCAAACCACACACAGAGCTGGATATTTAGGAGCTTTATTGCCACAAAGAAGGTAGGATGGATCAGAACCGGGCTGAAGAAGACTGGAGATGGTGGAGATAGAGCAGGCAGACGGGTACGGTGGTCCTCAGAGCCACCGCAGACGGAAGGCGGGAGCACCGACAGAACGAGACTGATGAGCTCCGGAGCTGGGTCCAAAGCGTGCTGACGAAGTGGGACATGTGGTGCGTCGGTACAGGGACCAGGATGTGTAAGGTTTCTTGAGATGGATAGGCGGGGAGAGTCTTGGGAAGTTTCTTGGAAACACGGAGAGCTTCGGATCGGGAGTCCGAAGGTGGAGCCAACCTAGGCACAGGAAACAAATGGTAAGACAACGGAACGCTTACGTAAGGAGAAGTTGGCCGACTGAGTCATACCACAAGGGCAGTAACACTCTGATGAAGAAGTGCTTGCAGCCGTCAACTTTTGTACTCCTCCAGAGGCGTCTGTGATGAGGAACACCTGCGGGTCTCAGCCTCCCTGCAATTAGCCTCCACCTGTTGGAGAGCAGCAGCCAAACCACGGCCGCTCCACAGATCCCGACACCTATCTAGTTTAATATTTAAATTTCCTTTAATTCACAATAATCATATTAAGATTTTGTCCAATAACAAATTCAAAATAAATAAAATTAAGATGCAATACATTTCAGCTGAATGCTACTATTCTATAAATCTAAAATGGATTTTACTTTTCTAAGTTGTCAGTTTCAAATGAAAAGTTCTTTACATGGAACTGAATTCCTCATTTCGACTGCTTGCATCCAGGATCTCATTCTTTTGGTCATGACCATAGGTGAGAGTCGGAATGTAGACCAACCAGTAAATCAAGAGTTTTTCTTTTTTCTGTTCTTTTTTACCACAAAAGGCCAAAGCAGCACCTGCATTACTACAGAAGCAGCTCTAATCCATCTTTCCATCTCTTGTTCCATCCTACGATCACTCTTGAACTAGACACCAAGATACTTACCCTATCTAACCTAACCCTCCTGTGCCCATCCTAAATTCATAAAATACATTTATAAGATTTACTTTTTGTGTCCCTAATAACATTTTCATTTATAAAGGAATCATTGAAACGTGAAAAACAAGAGTTTCCAATTACCAAAACTAGGGTTTTTAAGAAAATGGCCGCTTATCAATTAATCATTAGGTGATCGATAAGCTCAATCAGTTTTAGATTAATTTATTGATCAATAGCCTGCAACCCTAGTATCTATCTATCTGTCTGTCTGTTGGTCTTTGTGATAGGTATGGGGAAAATTAACAGACAACAGAGGGATTAAAACAAGGAAACAATAAAGTACAATGAATGACATGTAACGATGGGGAATGTAATACAGAACTAGGACTTTTCAAATGTTCTGTTTGTTTGATACAACCCCTAAAAGATTTGTCTTGCATACACCTCATCTTATTTTAAATTCACAGACATTACCATCGCTGTTAAGAGAAAATTATTGTGAATTAAGACAGATGTAACAGGCTGAACATCAGATAAATTGTCTTGCTTCTTTTGCACTTACCATTTTTCATGTTTTTATAAACAACATGTTTTAATATAAACAGCTATAGCAAACTGTTGTCTAGTCAAAATGTATAAGTTTAAATTGTTGGTCAAAGGTCATCATGATCTATTTTGCTGAATTGATTTAACTTTTTTTAAACTAATCATGCAATAAGCAAAAAAAAAAAAAAAACAAGATAATTTTCTTCTTTTGTTTTTAGGCATTGTGATTTTAATTAAGGAGACAGTATAGGACAGTATAAATATGATATCCTGAGATGATATTGTGTTATTAACAGCCACTGACCTCAGATACCAAAATACTGAGGTTAAAGCAAAGATAATATATTATCCTAAGAACATAGGATTTATTTTGATTGTGGTAACTTTGTAAAGATGACTTCCCAAAGCCTGAAGCCCAAAGTCAATGATTCAGACTTTGCCGTTTCATAAGTCATTATGTCCAAAAGCAACATTGAAAGGAGGGCCACGATGTCACTGAAAATATTGTGTGAAAGAAGATAAGAGGGAGAGGGCAGGAATACTACAGCGCCCTTAATACATGTCCTTTGATATGATGAGAAAAAAGAAAAGAACATCCTAAAAAAACTCAACTAATGCATTAATGTCCCTGTGCTGATTTCATTGCAAGAAAAAATAACATGAGTTGGCAAATGGTTGACAAGAAGGAGAATGCTTAATTCAGGGTCAGGGACAAAAGTCATTAATTGCCTCTTTGGAAGACTGTAGCCTTCAAACCTAAACCTCTGTATCTCTCTTGCTCTCTCTCTCTCTCCCTCTCTCTATGCTTTCCCCCCCTGTTCTCACCCCTACTTCACTGATCACTGTTCGCCAAAGGTTTGCCTCAGATCTAAAACTATTACAGCTGCACAGTCTCCATGAGTAGCGAGACTAAAAAGAAGTGACAACAATGTCTCCGGGCAAGGTTGGCAATAGGACAAATGGAAGTTCAGGAAAGGAGGGAAAATATTATGGGAAACAAAAGAGCAAGAAAGCTCAAAACAGAGATAATTAAAATAACAAGATACAAATATTAAAGATGAGCATGAAAATAGACAGATGTATATAGGAAGAATATTCTGCAGAAACTGTAAGAGGATGAGTGAAGCTTATTATTTGGGATACTTTTGGGCATCTTTTACACCAGCCTTTTATGATAACTACTTTGATAACCATACACAACATATAAGCAGCAAATTAAAAATTTGTTGTTCAACACAAATCTGACCCATACAGTATAAAAATTATGTGCAGACTACATATAAAATAATACTAATAGAATACTAGTTCCCATCCTCGACATGGAAAAAACATAATTTTTGATAAGATTTATGTTCAAATGCCTGTTGTTTTTTTTTCAGTATAAGACAAATATCTTCCCTAAAAATTGGTCTTGTCAGGCTATTGTTACATTTATTGTCAGACTGGGTTTAAATGAGTTTAGGTGACAAAAACCTATGTCATAATCTGACAAAACCTCTGTCATAAACCAATTCACAACACATGTCATCTCAAGGCACATTACAAAGTCAAATTCAATCAAATCATACAGACTGGTCAAAATGTTTCCTATCTAAGGAAACCTAGTATATTGCATCAAGTCTTATCAAGCAGCATTCACTACTCATGAAAAAGAATAGAGCTAGAGGGACAGTCGTCTGCATTATTGACGGCTTTGCAGCCGTCCCTCATACTGAGCAAGCATGAAGCAACAGTGGAGAGGAAAACACTCCTTTAAAAGGGAGGAAAACCTCCAGCAGAACCAGGCTTAGTGTGAACGATAATCTGTCTCTGGCTGATTTGACCTCAGAGCCTGCCTGTCCTCGTCCACCCTGTTCGCCTGATCGTGTGAATATTGAGCAGAGGTTAGTGACTGTCACGTTTGTGAACAATCACCTCCAGATAGACGTGGTCACTAACCTGCTGTCTCTGTCCTCAGAGTCTCCTGCCGTTGACGCCGACACCGCTTGCTCCACTTCAGTTTCAATAAACTGTATACATAAAATCTCATCTGTTTGTCTGGTTTGAACACTGGGTCCATCTGTTCCGGTCCTAACATGTATAGTAAATAGAATCGGCCCAACACTGAACCCTGTGGTACTCAGCACGTGACCCTAGAATTTGAATAAGAGTTATCATTAACATGAACAAACTGGAATCTGCCAGACAGATAAGATTTAAACCAGCCTAATGCTTTTCCTTTAATCCCCACAGCAAGTTCAAGTCTTTCTAGGAGAATATTGTGGTCAACTGTATCAAATGCAGCACTGAGATCTAACAGGACAAGTACATACACAAGTCCATTATCTGAAGCCATGAGAACATCATTAGTGACCTTCACCAGAGAGTTTTGGTGCTATTATGAATTCTGAAGACTGACTGAAACTATTCAAATAGGTCATTACTTTTTAAATGTTTAGATACCTGATTAGCAACTACATTCTCAATAATTTTAGATCGGAAAAGAAGATCAGATATAGGTCTGTGATTTATTAAGTTATCTTGATCAAGAGAAGGTTTCTTAAGTAAAAGTTTAATAACAGCTACTTTGGTACATATTCATTTACTAAGGATAGATTAATCATGTCTAAAACGGGGACATTAATCCAAGGGAACACCTCTTTAAATACCTTGGTTGGGATTGGAGTTAAACAAGTTGAAGATAAAGCTAAAACTGTAGATAACTCAGATAGCTCTACTGCATCTAAACAGTTCAAACACTGATCAGGTTCCCAAAGCTTCCTGCAACGCTGCCTCACTTACTGAGGACAATGTAATCACGTTTGGTAAGATGCCAATGGTTTTATTTTTAATATAATCAATTTTATTTATGAAGAATCTCATAAAGTCATTATTGCTGAGGACTGAGGGAATGGATGGATCAACAGAGCTATGATTCTGGGTAAGTTTGGCAACTGTAATAAAGAGAAACCTATTGCCGATTGTTTTTATTCACAAGACACTGTCTCAGTGGGGTAATTGGCCAGTAACAGTACAGAAGCTGCAGATAGGTGTGTTAAACTACGCCTCTGCTTCCTTTTCTGCACCCTGGATTGTCAGCATTTTGGAGAACTAATAAATCTGGCCAGATACCTAGAAAGAAGAACTGCACCATCCAAAGTTGGATGGGTGCCGTCTCTCTGGATCAGACCAGGTTTTCCTCAGAAAGTTCGCCAGGTATCAATGTAGCCCATGTCGTTTTCAGGACACTGCCGAGACAACCAGCGGTTGAATGATGACATGCGGCTAAACATGTCATCACTGGTCAGATCATGTAGGGCACCAGAGAAAATTACGGAGTCCGGTATTGTTTTAGAAAACCACCACATTAAGGAATTTACATTCTTTACATTCTAATTATAAATGTATCGCTTTTTTAAATAAAATGTGTAAATATATAGATGAATACGGGCTGCACTAAGGTAGCATAAATATCTTCAGGTTAAAATCTTGGCATGAACCTGTCTGCATGGAGTTTATGGTTTTTCTCTTCCAATTCCTGCTGAAGATAGGCAGGAACACCTTGTGACCCTGCAAGGAGTGAATGGGTATAGAAAATATATAAATAAAAATTGCTACCCAATACTTAGTTAAATCCACATCCATCTTTGGATTTAACTAATCATTGGGTAGCCAACAGAGAAAAATAAGCTGAGCCCGTAAAATTATTTAATTTTGTAAGACAAAAATAAAGGTCTTTCAAAAGAGGAGTTGATGGGATTTTAGGAGGAAAATTGACTGATGACATTTATCAAACAATGTGCCAGCAAAACCTAAAAGTACTTTTCTTATTAACCATAGACTAAGCTTGCTTGGAAACTTGAGGAGATCATGGTAGAATAGATGGTCAGACTAATTATCCCAAAGGTCTAAGAAAGAAATGGAAGAAAGTGTGTTGAACAAAACAGCAACTAAACCTTTCCTGAAACAATTGGTTTCAGGGACAAAATATTACAAACAATGTTGAACTAAGAAAACCTACAAGAATCCAAGATAATATAATTGGTCAAAATAAAGAGGGGCAAGAGAACCAATAAATAGATAAACTAAAAAAGTAAAAGGGAAAAACAAAAAAGTGTTACCTCTTGGAGAAAACAAGACAGGTGATGACAACCTAAGCTACTGCAAACAGAAAATTTAGCAAATGAAGGCATTAAATTAATTCATTCTGATACAAACAAATCTAATCATTTAGTCAGATTCAATTGCATAAAATCCAGTTCAATCCTGGTTGTATCACAGTACAGTCTATGACAGTAAATATATAATACCAACAGGTAAATTAGAACTAACTAAGGAAAACCAACTCAGTGCATTAAGCCTTTAACATCACAGCCCCTCCTGGCCAAGCAGGTGTTTTTATATTCTGTGAAGTCTGTGTACAGCAAGGACCTTGGATAATGAGATAATAAGGATTTTAACAGTGACACAAAACAACTTACAGCAAGCAAAAATGGTAAAATTAAGTGCAACTGAGCTTAACCATATAACAATGGAAAGTTGATGGCAAGAAATCAGCAGCGAGTAAAGGGAGGCAACGAGAATATATACAGAGGGGAATGCCGGCAGAAGCAGAGTTAATCAAGAGGATAGAGGAACAGCTGGCAGGATTTCTTTATCATCATCTTTAACGAAAGAAAGAAATAATTTCCTGGTGAAATCCAGGAAACTTAAAAACAAGTCAAAAGACATGCACCTGAGAAAAATCAAACACAAATACCTGGAGATTATGGCAGAGCCCCCTTCCTCAAGAGTGAATACCAGAGACCCTCAGAGTCTATGAAAAATAAAAGAAAAAAACTGACAAGAGTGGCCTCAGAAGGACAGGAAGAAACAAAAAACAAAACCCAAAGTTCAGGAGGGTATCGGGAGGTCATCATGAAGAGGCATACAGTTTCATAGGGTGACCAGTAGGTTGTCAGAGCAGGATCTCAGGAGGCTGGGGACAAAAGAGGTCTGAATCCCCATAGCACAGGAACCTTGAAGCCCAGCAATGCAGGAACTCTGGAAAACAGTGATGTAGGAACCTTGAAGGCCGGCAACAAAAGAGGCTTGGTGCCTGGTGGCACAGGAATGTTGGAGGCTGGAGACAAAAGCACAAACCTAGGAGGCTGGGGAAAGTGAAGCAGAAACCCAGGAGGCCAAAAGTATTAGCGACCTGGAGGTTGGTAGTGGTGGCATTGAAGCCTGGGTGGTTGACTGGGAGGCATGAAGACTCTTGCATAAAGGTTTGCCTGGGAGATAGAGAGGACCTTGGAGACACTTGTCCTGTTGGACGATTGAAGTTCTAGAGATGGGAACCCAGAAAACAGCTTTAAGGATGGGAACCAACAAATGATGATCTCTAAAGACTGGCTCACAGTGAACTGAAGCCAATGAAGAAGCTCTGAAAACTGGTCCAGAGAATGCTAGAACCTAGGGTGGAGTATGGCAGACAGGAATCCTTGGACGAGCCCTGGAGTGTGGCATGGACATGTTCAGAACCATCAGCGAACCCTGGAGAATGGTCTGGAAGCCTCTGGTGACATCAGCAAAGGTGAGTCCACCTGGACACCCTAATCTAAGAACTCAGAAAGAGGAACACAGTGTGAGTTCACCTGGACACCTTCGCCAGAAAACTTGGGAACAAGAACATGGTCTACTCCAATGCCTGCACCGGAGGACTCTGGATCAGTAACATGAGGTTCAAGTGAAGTTGATGGCTGACAGCAGGTGCATATGGTGAGGGTGGTTCCAGGGCTGTAAATGGAGATGACTAAGTCAATGATGATGACTGTGCTAAGCATGCAGATAGTGGTGAAGACAATAGTGGAGCCAGGAGAGTAGATGATGGTAAAGATTATGCTAGAGCAATGTCATAGATGCAGGTGAAGAAGATGACAGAGCAAGGAGTTTAGATAGTGGTGAAGATTACAGCAGAGCCTGGAGTGTAGATGGTGGTGAAGACAAGGGCAGAGCCAGGGGGGCAGAGGCTAATGATTATGATGGCAGTGCTGAAGATGACTGAGCCAGACATGACGATGATGATGACTTAGGTAAAGATTATGATGATGACTGAGCCAGATATTATAGATGTGACGATGAGTGGGCTCTGAGGTGAGAATGTGTGAGCTCTGAGGCAACAAGAATCAGGGTGTGGGGCTCTGAAATGACAAGGGGTAGACTTTGAGGCAAAGGCAAGTGGCCTCTGGGGCTTTCAGATGGCAAGGAGCAGGCTACTGGGAGATCAACAGACTGCGATGAAGGGGGAAAAGCATGACAAGTTGTGGTGACTGCAGCTGTGGGGATCTAAGCCGGTGTGTATGTGGAAAGCCCTGTTGCTACAGATGTGGAAAGCTCTGCTGCAGCTGCAGAAAATGCAATTGTGTGATGGCTGGAGTGTTTTGATGAGAGGATGAAGCAGAGGAAAGTAGGCAGGAAACATCAGCCAGATCCTCAGACTTAAGAACAGAAGTGTTGGGCTGAGCCGCAGAGGTATGAGCAGAGGCATTGGACTGAGCCACAGAAGTGTCAGGCTGAGCCACAGAGGCATTGGGTTGAGCCACAGAGGCATTGGGCTTAGCCGCAGAGGCCAGCCCTTTCGAGGCAGGAGCGGAAGTAGCTGCCTTAGGGTGCTGTCTGCAGCAGGCAGAGGTGAAAGAAGCAGGGGATGCTGAAGCAGAAAAAAGAAAGAGGATGGAGAGTAGGCTGGAAGTGTGAGTAGTTTTGCCTGCATCCTTGGTGCTGGGCTGAATGCAGACAGACATTGGATGCCACGTTATGAAAAAATAACATATTTAATACCAAACTCAAAGCAATTTAACAGCATGCAAAAATGGCAAAAGGTTCCCTAAAGCAACTTAGCTTTAGGGAACTGAAAATCATATGGAAAGTTGATGGCAAGAAGTGAGAAAAGTGGTAAACTGGGAAAACATATACAGAGGGGAAAGTAGAATAAGAAATATTCACAATCTAGGAAAAGTAAATAACCAGTGAGAATGCATACAGAACAACAGGTGGTAACACTGTAGACAATAAATCTATATGTATTTATCATAATAATCATAATAATTACCATAATAAGATATTTATATTTTTTCTAGTTAACCGTGATCATGGACCGTGATCATGGATCATGTTTACAACATTTTAAACATTAGTGTAAAAGTGTGTATTTACCGGTGAAGCAGGGAAATACTATAAAATTAATGGTAAACTATGATATTGTTTTATACTTTTGTTATATAAAGTCTTGTAGGCCATAACATTTGTGCTTCTTCAAAAAGTAATTAATTAATATTAATTACTTATAATGAGAGAGAGAGAGAGAGAGAGAGAGAGAGAGAGAGAGAGAGAGAGAGAGAGAGAGACTTTTGCAGTGGGACATCTACAAATGTGAAGCAAAAGTTTCATGAGACACTAGAGAGCTCCAAGATTGAAGACACTTGCACATTAATTCATTCTTCTATACACAAGTCTATTATTATAAATGAAAATAGATGAATGAACACAGGTGCATTCATCCACTTTCACACCATCCTTTTATTGACAGACACAAATATAATTCCCCTATACATGCAATTTATTGGGCCTTGCACAGTGCAAATGGCTGATTACCATTGTCAGGAGAGTGCAGAGTAAACATTTTGTCACTTTCAAGTTGGTGTAGCTCTTTTGGCAAAATTAATGGTGTTTATGTTGAAGTCTCTCTCTTTGGCATAATGATAGATACTAAAATAAAATAGAAACTTATTTGAAATAAAGACCTTTTTGTACTATAGTGCAACAACTGTATAAAATGTGTCTTCTATAGACAACTCAATAATACAATTTGTATAAATTGTCTAACATGAATACACAGATAAGCCTAGAACTTAACATTCTTTAAAGGCTTTAAGAACTTCCTACAGACATTACCTTTTTCTGTTTGTCAATTGCCACATTATCTTTTCTGTTTTTAATTGTGCTGTCCATAATCTATGACAAAATCACATACAAGGTAGTTCTGATGTTTACCCAAGTCTGATTAAATTTACGTGACCTTGTGCTGGACAAAATAACTGCAATAGAGGTTAATGCAGCCCCTCAAAAAGAGACGTAGTCTAGGGATGGATGACTTGAATCAATCACTCTTGAAAGCTGCATAAAGGAGAAAGAAGTGTGAGATTGGCAGACAGTTAACCATGAAATTCACTTTCACTGACGTCTGGCAGGTTGCAATTTTCCAGAAGGATTGAGTTGAATCCTTTGCACTCACATGTCACAAACTGTTGTGCGTGTTTTGTATAGTTGGATGAGAGGGCACATACTTTGCTATGGTAAGTAGGTTTATATGTATTAATAAGAGTCTAACTTATGTTTGATTTCAGTGCCCTATAAAAATGGAACACAATGTTCCATTATCATATGACACATTATGTTTATCATGTAATTCGGCAGTTTGGCAATAGCAAAAAATATTGTTAAATCTTGAAACACATAAGTAAAACATGCAGTTCTCTTTGGGCAGTAGAGTCATAGTATATTATGGTGGTAGCACGTGTTATGTAAGTCCAAGCTTGTATTGCTTTTTGTCTCCTCACATCTTCCCAATTAGGATGGGATTCTTGTTGGACAATGATTGCTTTTGACAACCACTGCCTGAATCTTTGGGCCTCTTTACTCCACCAAGAGGTTTGGCCTTTTGCTAGTGTATTGCATGCATACATTTGGGAGATTTTGTAGCGTTTTGCAGCTGTCGACTGTCAGGTCTTTATGGGTTCATTGGCCTGCCCAGCAGTTAGACAAAACCCAGTGGACTGGGTCACCGGCAACATCCAAATAAACAGGAAATGCATCAGCCTGCTTGAATTAACACACCCTGCCAAAACAAGACTGCATGCAGTCATTTATAGAGTTGGAAAGAAACAAGCAAATAATGAAACGTAGAGAAAGGGGTGGGGGATGATGGCAATACTACTGCTCTCTCACCCAATTCAGTGTTCCCTGCAGCATGAATTAACATTTTATATTCAGAGCTGTATGTGTGTTGCCCCAGCTCTGCTGAGGGCTTAGTGATCTCTCATAAACTTGGCAAGCTATGTAGGTTTCTGCAGAGGCATTTATAATTAGCCATCCACATCCACATATTGCCTTTGGGAGACAGACAATATATTATTATGTTATCATCATTATAAAAACAACAGAATCAATCATCTGCACTGCGCAAAAAATTGGTGCAATTTTGTTTTCCTTCAGAAAAGAACTAGCTGCGATTTAAAGACAAATGAAAAATTTAATTAAATCAATTAATTATGTTTAATTATGTGTCTTTATGCTAAATATCTGGCAATTTTTTATTAATATTTAATATTTTTTACATAAAGATCTTTATGTAATGATGGACCTGAATTATTCTTATAATCAATATTGATGCTATAACTTAGGTATGTGGTTGTTGTTCTGTGCTGGGTAGTGGTGTGGTGTAGTACTACCTTCTCTCCAGCAGGGCGCGACAGGTGGACAATAGCACAGGTGCTATGGATCCTCTCTAACCAAGCAGGACATTTAAGGAGGTAGAAGCCAGAAAGGAAGGCATCAGAGCATTAGATCTCCCAAGTGTACCTGGCCAGAGTCAGCTTCAGAGCCGTTCCTGGATATCCTGTTTCATCGTGGCTTCCTCAGTGTCACCTGTTACAAGTGTCTGCGGCCTCCTGTGTATCTGCTGCTGTGTCCTCTTGTTGAGTCGTTACCTGTCCACCATACTGAGCTCATTACACCAGAGCCGCCTGCCTACAGTGACGGACTGGGATTAAAAAACGGCCCTGGCATTTTCACCAACCAGCGGCCCACATGGGGACGCGCATGCACGCGCGTGCACGTGCCCGCAACACACAGATATAACTTCACATGCACGGAAATAACACGCAAGTTTGTAGCCCCATTGGTGTTGAACTCTAACTTTAATATGCATAAAAACTGAACCAAGAGGCATTTCAGTGTTTCCTGCAACTGCTCAGGCAAGGCGGTGAGTTGGGGAGGAGGGGGGGGGGGGGGATCCATGTGTTTTTTCCCTGCCATTCAGTATATGCACGCGTGAAAGCAGCAACAAAAAACCACGCGTTAACGTCAAATAAAGATGCAAGCTTATGGAGTTTGTTTTTTGTTTTTTGCTTTTTTTGGAATGTTGGCGAGGCGGTAGCGTGAGTTTGGCGAGGCGGCCGCCTCGCCAAGACAGCGCTGCGGGAAACCCTGCATTTGGCTTATTAGTGGGCTAAGAGATAATGTAGGCCTACAATGAACAGGGTGAAAGGGGCCGCGCACACCCGACGATCATGCCGCCTCGTGATTGGCCGGCCCAAACGGCCCACGAGGGCCTGCGGCCCTTCTGGCATCTGCCCAAATGCCTTGGACATCCTCCTCCTACTCCTGGGACATCATGAGGCTTTCCGACAATCTATGAGCAAACAATAGGATCAGATTATGCAGATCCTAACTAATCTCACCAAGCTTCAGGATATTCAAGTTCAGACACCGACTTCTATTCCCATTCCTCCGGTTCCAGTCGTTTCCCCTACCATAGCCGTGTTCGCACCCTCTGTTGGACGGGAGTCGTTTTCTCCAACTCCAGAGACCTTTTCTCCTACAACCCTCTTTGTTTTTTTGGCACACTTCTAATTCTTTCTCAGATGATGCTAATGAATTTTCTTTCATACTAAGACTTTTAAGAGGCCAAGCTCTGTTATAGGCAGAATCTATTAATAATTAAACTATGATAGATATGTAGTTTTATACACAGTTTCTTGAATTATTCAAAAATACCTTTACTCGCAGGGTCAGTGACCAAGAAATGGCTATTAAACTGTGATCGCTCAAACAGGGTAAAGGCTCCGTATCCGCAGTTCAGAGCGCTCACCACAGGATCCGGCTGGGAAATGTTTGCTTTAAAGGGGGTATTTAGACATGTTCTAGCCAAAAAGATTAAGGATGAACTCACAAATGGAGATAAACCCAACACTCTGCATGACTTGATTGATTTAGCTATTTGGAATAATAATTGCCTCTTAGAGAGGTAAATCTGTTAAACCAGTTTCCTGAAACTTTAAAGTTCCACAAGGAGAGGATCCAAGAAAGGGCTTTTCCTTGAAAACCATGCCAATAGAAGAACCTGTGCAGATTGGTAAAACCAACCTTACTTATGAGGAGAAGCAGAAACATATTTTAGGCTTGAATGTTCCATAAGGCCAAAACAGAAAGCCCATCACTGGTTCAGGGTGTCCTGGTGGGTACGGTACGTAACAAGTCCACCAATTCTTGTTCAACACCACCATAGTCAGTGGAGAACAACAACTTTCTACCATGGTCTTTATTCACTCTGGTCCTGAGCAGAACCTCATTAGTCCCGTACTAGTGTCCAAGCTTGATCTTCCTGTAGTGGTTCTTACTTCGGTCATTAAAGTAGCCACATTCAATGGTAATGTTCTCCAATCCATTCCCCACAAGATTGAGCCCGTGCATCTCATCACCTCTGGTAATCACCATAAGGAAACCATGTCTTTTGTGTTTACTACTTAAGAGTTTGGTGTTGTCCTGAGGTACCCCTGGTTAGCCACTCACAACCCTCACATTAATTAGAGGGATTTTCCCATCAAGGCTTGGAGTCCGTTTTGTCTTGCCACCTGTCTCCAATCCACTGCCACTCCCAGTTCATCCAGTCCATCCAATCCCTGCATTAGTGCTGATCTTTCCAATGTGCCATCTGAATATCATGACCTTCGGAGGTTCTTCGGTAAGGACCTCGTTCTTTCACTTCCTCCTCTGTGCCATTACAATTGCACCATCGACCTCCCCCCCTGGTGCTCCGTTACCCTCGGATCGTTTGTACTCGATTTCAGGACCAGAATGTGATTCTTTGGTTAGCTACATTAATAACTCTCAAGGCAGGCATCATTAGACCATCTTTATCCACTGTCGGTGCAGGGTTCTTTTTTTGTTTACAAAAAAGATAAAAACCCTTAGATCATGCATCGACTGCCATGAACTCAACCGTATCACGGTTGAGAACAAATGTTATCTACCACTGCTGTCCCCTGCATTTGAATCAGTCCAGGGTTCCTCTGTTTTTACCAAGTTAGACCTCCATACTGCCTATCACCTTGTTCGCATCAGGGAGGGGGACGAATGGAAAACCACCTTCAAGACGCCCATTCAGATTCTGGAGTAGGAGCTGTCCAGTCTCAACACTTCGGAAATTTCTATGGGCTTCTCTCTGCGCCTTATTTTCCTACTGTTTCACTTCGACGGAGAGTAATTATGATGTCAGTGACCGGGAACTTCTGGCCATCAAGCTACCCTTGGAGGTGTGGATGCATTGGCTGGAGGGGACCCTCTTCAACCCATCATCATCTGGATGGACCACAAGAACCTGTCTTAACTGCTTAAAGCTAAAAGACTCAATCCACATCAGTCTCATTGGTCGCTGTTTTTCTCCCGTTTTAACTTCTCCATTACTTACCGTCCTGACTCTAAAAACATCAAGCTAGATGCTTTACCCTGTCAATTCTCTTCTGAAAAGAGGACCAGTAGGCGATCAACATCATCCCTACCTCTTGTTTTATTGGTTCCCTCTCTGGGTTGACACTACATTCCTTCATCTGTCAGGTTGCGGGTCATCCAGTGGGCTCATATTCAAAGTTTTTGGTTCTCTCTGGTCCTAGCCACTCTGGATCTGGTGGGCATCCCTTAAAAAGGATGTCCTGAAGTTTGTAGCAGCCTGTTCTGTCTGTGTCAAAGACAATAATTCCCATAAACTGCCAGCTGGTCTTCTTCAACTGGTCTCCACTCTGATTCTGGTCTCACATCGCGCTGAATCACATCACTGGCCTTCCGCCTTTTAAAGGAAAGACTGTCATCCTCACCATCATCGACAGGTTCTCCTGCCATCTAGTGAGTCTTACCAAGCTTCTCTCCGCATTCGTCACAGCCTGTCTCCTGTTCCACCTCATCTTTCACCTCCATGGAATCCCCTTGAAGATTCTATCTGACTGTGGTCCTCTATTCATTTCCCAGGTCTGGAGATATTTCTGCAACACGCTTGGAGCCAAGGTCCAACTGTCTTCTGGTTTTCACCCTAGGTCCAATGGCCAATGTGAGCGGATGAACTAGGAACTTGAAGACACGCTCAGCTGACTCTATGAGTGCAACCCAAAATCCTGGAGCCAACACCTGTCCTGGGCCAGGTACGCTCAAAACAGTCACATCTCCGTGGCCACTGGCATGTCCCCTTTCAGAGTGTCCCTGTTACCATCCTCCTTCCTGGACACCATTCTTCCATCTGTAAAAAGTAATTTGAAGAACTGTGAAAGGATTTGGGATCACACTAAGTCCACCTTGGGCCAAACTCGTGATCAGTATAAGAAATATGTATCTCTGTTGCTTCTGGTCAACAATGGAGAATATAAACATGGCACTATCATACTACACACATGTTTGTGTGAGTGCATATATATATATATATATATATATATATATATATATATATATATATATATATATATATATATATATATATATAATATAATATATTATATATATATTCTTTTTATCTTAATTCTGCTTAGTAGTTTAGTTATTGAAATATTTTGTTAAATCTGCTAGACAACATTCTATAGTGATGTTCTCTTGATGTTAATTTATTTCTGTTAATAAATTATTGAACTTGAAGAGAAGTCATCACTCATTTATTGTGTGTGCAGAGTTTGCTGTTAAAATAATACCAGTGCTCATATCACCCTTTTAACTATTTTCCTATTATCAGCTGTTTGGGCTGATATTCACCAGAGAATACCTAACAGACTGAGAGTTATTTATTTAATATTAAATAACTTAAAACTGTGAATTGTGGCACAAGAGCCATGACTGTGCACAATCAAGAGATTTGACTTTGGTTACAGTGTTCAGTGTACAGACATTTGCTATACATATATTCCCAGTATGTGCTTTTTTTGTAAAGTAAATAGTGATTTGTGACAGTGAAATATAGTTATTTTGTTTAATAGCAGTGCTGTTGACTATTCAGGCTGTAAGGTGTGTATTGTGCTCATCAGAGAGACAGCCTGAAGAAAGAAAAGTTTTCTGTTGTGGCTGATCTTTGCTAATAGTGTTCTGTATACCTGACCTGAAGTTAAAAATTCTAACAGTTTGTGTTCAAGATGTTTAGGGTCTCCAAAGATGTTGGCATACTCTTTATTGACCCTTGACCTGTACAGGTCCTGAATGGAGGGAATGTAGGCCAAAATGAGCTTCTCCCCAGATCTATTTGTTTGTTGCATTTTGGGCCTGTCCTGTTTTGTTGATGAGCAAAGCCACAAAATGACAGATGGATATAGGACAGACTGAACAATGACAGTGTAGAAGGTGACCAGCAGTTCCTGTGGAAGGCTGCACTTCTTGAATTGCTGTAGGAAGTACAGTCTCTACTGTGCCTTCTTCCAAACATTGTCTAGGTGTGAGGACCATCTCACGTCCCAAGAAAGTGTGGTTCCTAGGAACCAGAAGTGATCCACAGCAGATACAATGTTGTTGAGGATGGTTAGGGGACAGTGTGGGAGTTATTTTCCTGGGAGTCTATCGTCATCTCCAATGTCTTGAGAAGGTTAAGCTACCGGTTGTTGTGACTGCAACAGTGGACCAGCCGATCCACTTTCTGTCTATATGCAGATTCATTACCGTCCTGAATCAGACCAGTGACAGTGGTGTCATCTGCAAACTTCAGGAGTTTAACAGACAGGTCCACTGTGGTGCAATCATTTTTGTACAGAGAGAAGTGGACTAGGAACAGATGGTTCTTGTGCAAGAGAGGATGGTCTGTAGTAGGGCTAGACGATATAGGAAAAAAAAGCACATCGATAAAATAGAAATCATGTTGATCAATATCGATAATTATCAACAAATTCAAAACATATTTTTTGTGCAGCCCTGGTCATTTTATGCTGTTGCTTGATTACCTATTTCTAGATACAGAATACACAAACACTGAATTCAAACTCAACTAACTTTTTACCAAAACTGTAAGTTTTAAAAAAAGAACGCTTGCTCTTTGAACTCTATAAAGGGGGCAGAGCTTGGTGATTGAGCGTTTGCTGGGTCTGCATTTGTGATTAGTTGGAAGGATGTAATTACTGTAATATTACCCTACATGGCTAGAATGCAAAAGGAAGGAAAACTTTTATTCTATTGAACTTTTTTTTCTATCATCGATATACGTCTATCAATCGATATATACCGTTATTGAATTATCATCCAGCCCTAGTCTGTAGTCTCACCTTCTGCTCAATCAGAAACCTGGTGATTCACTGACAGGTGGATGCCAGCACTGTAAGCTGGTTGAAGCAGAGTGAGACAATCCCTTCCCAAACGAGAGAGAGGTAGAAACCACTACTCTAAATGTACCATGATGATTTTTTCGCATGTTTTATGGTTTTATGAATCGAAAAAGCCATATCCTCTATTGTTAGATTTGGAGGGAAAAGGTGATTAAGGGATTGTGTTACTGCATGAGGAACTAACATACTTCACAAAACAGGTTACATCAAACTAGAGAACACACTTGTGGAAATCTTGCAACAATATTTAAATACATAACAAAGGAAGTTAAAGCTTTGGTGCAAATGGGATTCCAAACAGATACTGACCCAATAGCAAAATTAGTTACAGAGTGGCTTGAGGTCAAAAGAGTCAATTATTGACTGTATACCGTAATCATACAGTCATGATCTATGTCCCTTAAAATAATTGTAAACAGGGACGAAAATATGTACTTGGAGCTCTATCTATGCAGGTGTGCATACAGGCAATTGTGTAGCAAATAATCCTGATGATGGTATTCTCATTTATTGGAAAGTTTTAAGATTATTATTTCTCGCATGAAGAGTTTCATTGAGACCATGTAATCTTGTTGACTGCTATGTGCAGCTGAAAATGGCAAGTTGACATATGTGATCATATTCAGCAGAGGCGCATACACAACTTGTAGTCTTTCATTGTTTTGTTGAAACACTGGCCCTTTGAGGGCTTGCTATTTTGATAGCTGTGTATAGGGCAGGAGGACATGGAGGCAATAAGAGCCTGGTCACCTTGCTGTATTCTTTCAGGGAAGGACTTAATGACATGGTCCTTATCGCAAACATTGTTAGGAACAAACAAGCCCCGCATCAATGATCGTGAAGATAATTGCTCCCCAATTTGCATAAGAAATGTTGTCAAACCAATTGGGATCCTGAGCAAATAAGGATGTACATAATACCACTGATGCATAATGAAAGGTGAAGAGTTACTGATAGTTAACCATTGACCTTAACAAATGCCACTCAAATGTTATGTTCTTATCAGAGGGCAGAGAGGACAGAAGTGATTGGAGCATCGTAAATAAGGAAAGTATAATCTAGAGCTACTCTACTTTTTTAAAGTATTTTTCAGATTATTCCCAAATGTAATGATTAATTGTATCACCATGAACCATGAATCTATGATGTAGATCAGAATTTCTGCAATAACTTTCAGAAATTACTTTTGCAATTAAGTGAAATGGCAACCTTTGGAATGTATGTTACTTGTTCCCCAAAATTAATTTCATTTGCAGCTCATAATCACCCATAAAGGTTTGGTCAAAGTACCTGTAAAATGAAAAGAAGACCCCATCCTCCCACTGCCCAACCAGGATTTAACTTTTTTCTATTTCATAAACTTATCCTAATTGATTCAGGACTGCCTCTGTGCAGCTGGAATCAATCTATCATAGGTGCTGCCTGTGCACAGTGTAATACAACCACTGGTTAGCCATGCTGCATACCTGCTAGTGGTTGCTTTCCTCCATGTGTCATTTCCTGTTTGAAAGATAGATTGTATTGGCCTCCTTTCAACACAAAAAAACCCACATCATAACAACCTATAAATGAACTCAAATGCAGCCAACAACAGAAAAGCATATTGGAATTGACATGAGCATGGTTCCTTTACTATTTTTTATTTATTTTATTTTCTTACAAATGACAAGCTTCTATCAATTGATCTATTTTTATGGAGCAATGACATTATTTCACCAAAATCTCTTTTTTTCAACTTCAGTACAAAGTATTTTACATTTGTAGACTGTATTTTCTGACATTCTAAAATTCTTAAAATTTTCAGTTGCATTTTTTTACATGGTGCACTATGATTTGGTTGGAAAAAATTACAAGTGATTCAATAAATACAGCCATAAGTAAGTAGAAATGAGCAGACAAAAACTAAAAATGTTTACATGGACAATTTATATCTTCAGGTCTGTTACCTGGTCATCTGTCCCCCACTGTGTTCTCTCTCCTTCGCCTTGCTCACCTACTTATCTCTTTCTCTGTCTCTTTCTCTCTTTCTCTCTCTCTCTCTTTCTCTCTATCTCTCTCTCTGTCTGTTTCTCTCTCTCTCTCACTGTCTTTTTCTCTCTCTCTCTCTCTCTCTCTGTCTCATATTACCTTCAGCATCTGTTCTGCTATCACTCTCAAATTTGATATAACAACACCTTAGTTAATCTCCGAAGGTCTCACAAAAAAAGTGTAAAAGCATTGTGTAAAAAACTAGGTAAGATCACAAGTAGCAGAGCATACACCGCGCCTGTCGCCATTGTGTCCCAACCAAACCCCCCCCCCCCCCCCTCACTTCCATCCGAGATTGCGGGACACCCCCCACCCCCCTTCGACAAAATAGGCAGCAGATGTCCCCATTTTTCAATTCAATTCAATTCAATTTTATTTATATAGCGCCAAATCATGAAACATGTCATCTCAAGGCACTTTACAAAATCAAGTTCAATCATATTATACAGATTGGGTCAGATTATACAGATTGGTCAAAAATGTCCTATATAAGGAAACCAGTTGATTGCATCAAAGTCCCGACAAGCAGCATTCACTCCTGGGTAACCGTAGAGCCACAGGGAGAGTCGTCTGCATTGTAAATGGCTTTGCTGCAATCCCTCATACTGAGCAAGCATGAAGCGACAGTGGGAAGAAAAACTCCCCATTAACGGGAAGGAATTTGTGATATCTTGTCACTTTATGCCCTGACAGCAGTATTTATGTTAGCTCCATGGATTAGCATTAGCTGCATTGCTTCTTACCTGGCTCTGAATGGGGATCATTGACTTGCGATTTCCATCCTGCTGCCCTTGTTCCGGGCTCATTCACATATGGTTTTTAATATTTACTTATACAATCCCTCAAGGTTCTGCTATTTTGTTCTTATCTTTTTTCTGAGTGCCAGAATTCTGAAACCAGACATTCTGATATTTTACTCGAGCAGCAAAATCTATCTTGGCCAACCCATTTTTGTGTTGGGGGGAGGGGGGGGGGGGGTATGGTTCCAGGATACAATAATAAAAAAAACAACATTCTAAATATATATAAATATGGATATAAAGGTCTTAATAACTCAAATATTAATTGCTTATGAACTAAAAATATTAGTACTGCCTATACTTTAATGATCAGAACCCCAGTTCTTGGCTCCCTCTTCTTGGGCCAGGGGCAGTTGACCCCTTAAAACAGTGTCAAAAATTATCTCACCAGGTCTTGCTGAACAGCTACTGTACGCCACTTCACTAAACTGTCACTTAAAAAGATACTTTTGTATATCACTGTGTTTAAGGTAAAAGTGTGAATTCAGTCTAATTACCTGTTTAACATTTAGCGGGCTGTTTCATGTTACTAATCACACAGGGTTATTTTCAAATACAAAAATGTTTATGAATCACCACCGTAAATATGTCCTTAGAATGAGGCTAATTCAAGACGTCTTTGGTTGCCAGTCTTCTTTTGGTCAAAATTTTAACATTAGCATTAAGGCCATGCAATGCAACTTCAGCAGTAGAACCGGTAAAGACCATAACAGAGTGGCCATGCACTTTGAACGTCTGATTAAATCAGCCCATCTCTACTTGATCCAGTTTTAAGTTAGATTAGATTTCCTCTATATTTTTTTATTCAGTCCATTATACATCTATTCATAAAATTGACCACATGTGTAATTCTCACCATCTTTTGGTTAGAATAAGTCCACAATAAATGTATGCTGTTGCATCACGTTCTACTCTAATTTCAAGTTTCTTTCTTGTACGACAATTAAACTCTTGAAAAAGAACTAAATATTAAATTCATGCCAATGATGAGTGTCTAAAAACCTTTATATATGCAGGTTTGCAGACAGGCAGTCATGTATGTGTAAGTCGATTTTTCTTCTCATTTTCAATTGCTTCATTAAAATGTGTTGGTTTGAAATTGTTTAATTATTTGTCTCCATGGTGAAACTCAATAGTTTGGGTGGTCTTCAGAATTGCGTTATTCGTTTTTATAAGATGAATTCCCAGTAGATACTAGGCCTTGATGAAATATGCACAATATAGCAACATTGGAAATCAGTGAAAAATGTACAAAGCATTGCCTACAACTTACAAAGCATTGCCACCAAATTGAAATTAATTTAAAATGAAATAAAATCATTGTCATAAAGGTCATAAAACTTCAGGTTCTTACAGCTAAATTTTTAGCCCAATTTTTGCCCCGATCATCCCTTTGAGACAATCTTAAGGATACCCTTATTATCAAGATGGCCCTTATGAGATATTCCTGCTGTGTGTGTTGTGTAAAGAGAAATCCAGTCTGCGCTGTAGGATGTTGAGACTGCTCCGACAACGAATTGGGGATATTCAACATGTTGGATTTCCTTGGCTTTGATATCGTAGTATGTGTGTTGTTCTCCCAGGACAAACACAAACGCAGCCTGTTGAATGTGACTTGCAGCCAATCAGAAAGCAACGTGACAGAACCCCCCCCAAAAACAACAACTCGCCTCCATATCATAGTGTAGCAAATGTAGAGCCCCTGTTCGCGCTGTCTCCACTCTTTTAACCAACCTTTTCTGTTTGTAATGCTTTTTCTCTGTTAAACTTAGACACAAACTATCGCCATTGTTCTTATTCGTCAGCCATGTTTATTTATTCTGAACTCACTTTTAATCTTGACAGGTTTTGTGAGACTCCCAATTTGACATTTGAATGTTCCTGATTGCAATCTGTTGGTGTGTGGTGTGTTGTCCTTGTCATTTGACAGGACACCACACACTATACGAGCAAACCTGTTATATCTTTTTTTCATATCATAACATCTTATTTAATGTTAAGACAGACAAAAATAAAGTTGAAAATTCTGGTATTTTAAAGAATAAACTTTAAATCAATTAAAATACACCATCTTTACAAAGTAACATAAATTAGGCAGATCAAAGATGCACTTCCAAATTGCATTTTTCCCACATGTCATAGCTTGTGAAACCAATACTTACAGAGGGTAATACATGTGATTTACAAACGGGCACAGTACTTCTGTTAACTGTATTTCCTGTTTACTGTTTTGTTACTTGACCTACAAAGGCCTCAGGAAGTTCAGCAGATAGAAAATCACATTTAAAAAAGAGAAGCCTCTTCAACAACAATAAACCTCCCTTTTTTAACTTGTCCTGTCTGGCAGTGTAGCATTAAGAACTGCGGTCTCAATGCCAATGAGAGCCTAACATATTTTACTTTCAAAAGTGGAGCAATTATGCTTTCGCCATAGTGTTCCAGTTGATTCATATATGCAAAAAGCTTTATAAGATTTTATTCTAGGACAATGTGCTTCTACACCTGCAAAGAGAGATATAAAAAGACAAACAAACAACCAATGCCTTGATACCATCACTAAAAAATACATATTATTATTTATTACCAGATGTATAAAGTGACGCGCAAAGCTATTGATAGTTTTTTTTTGTATAGACGTGTATCTGTAAGCACCTGAATCCAAGCACCTGTATGTGTGAATGCAGTTGTGCATGCATTCACACCTACAGGTGCTTGGGGGAGACCTTTGGGGGAGAGCAGAGAGGAACCCCAGGAAACCCCACAACAGCTATAGTGCCGAAGCCCCTGGGAGCTGCAATGATGAGCCCGCGGGAGCTGATCCAGCAATGGACCCAGGGACCCAAGGCCCTGGGGCACCCCACCCCCTGGCAGGGCCCCAACAGAGCCATACGGGCTAGGCCCCGCAAAGCAGCTGTCAGGAGTGAGCTGTCACACACCCCGGGAACCCAGCCCCAACACACCAGCAGGCCAGGGCGCCAGCCATCAAAAGGGGACATGACAGGGGGGGTGGGCTCCACACTTAGTGGAGACCTGAGATGTTCCAGGAGAGGAGGCAGTCCTAACCCAACCTGACAGCCAGAAAACCAGGTACACAGTCTCAATCACACATTCCCACCCTAGTGCTCACACATGCATACACTCTTACCCACACAACAAAAAAAAGGGGGGGGGGCGATGCAGTACACACACTTGCACTCACCACATACATCTTATACTCTTTTTCTTCTCCCTACACTGGAAATTTTGGACATTCTGGTCAAAGGTATGCTCACCTTTGCTCACGCAGCAAAACGCCGGAGGAAAGGAAACACGCCGGTGCGCTCGTTCGTCCGCTCACCGCTACCGGGCATAATCCTGTTTAACGTGTGTTCCATGCCCAACAAACTGGACAAATTACAACTGATGATGGGAAAAAACAAGGACTTCTCTTCACCTGCTGTTTTGTGCTTTACGGAGACGTGGCTGTGTGGATTAATACTGGACTCTGCCCTGCAGCTAGCAGGCTTCCAACTCCACAGAGCGGACAGTGACACAGTACTCTCCAGCAAAGCAAAAGGTGGAGGAATCTGTTTTTACATCAACACTGGCTGGTGCAACGATGTGGCAGTGATCCAGCAGCACTCTTACCTGACCTGGAATCCTTCATCATAAACTGTAAGCCTTTTTATGCAAACGTGCAGGTCGCACAGTGCATGCTCGCAGACCAGATACTGAATGTGGAGCGGAGAAATACGTACTCCTTAGTTATTGCCCTTTGTGACTTTCACAAAGGAAACCTCACTCATGAACTTCCTAAATATAGACAGTTTATTAAATGCCCGACCAGAGAGGAGAACATTCTGGATCACTGTTACACCACAGTCAGAGATGCTTTTCACTAGGGTGACGAGACGTCCCCGTTTTCCGGGGACTGTCCCCGTTTTGGACCACCTGTCCCCGGCTAAAGCTGTCCCCGGAAATGTCCCCGATTTTACCGAAGGGGAAAATGTGTTGCGGTAGCTGGTTGCGCTGCTGATAATATAAAGACGAGGAACAGAGCGCACCACTAGATGGCGGTAATGATCCTTTTGGATGTCAGATGCCATTAAAACACGAAGAGGAAGAAGAAGAAGAAGACGAGCGCACCACTTTTAAAACAAAAGAAGAAGAAGTGAAAAGTCGTCAACTGGTGGCAACTGATGGGGAGCTGCTGTGTTATTATGGTAAGCGTGTTAATCGATTCATCTTATTTGGATCAAGCTGATCCTGTGAGAAATGTTTTTTTTTTTCCAGGTTAAAAAAATAATCAATAAAAAGTAAGACAAGACCACGAGTTGCTGCTCACATCAGTAAAAGACACTCAGATAAAATGTAACAGAATGATTGAAAACTCTTTGTAAAGCGCTAATCTGGTACGCTGGTTCTCCATGGATCAACAAGGGTTCGTCTAAAGATGTTTTAGAACTGATTGGTGACCTTTAGTTTATATTTCAGATAGTTAGTTATTAGTAGAGTTATTACAAGTTGTTTTGCTGATTTATGGTTGGGATTTATGAGCATAGACTTCCAGGCTTAGGTTTAGCTTTTCTACTGCTCAGTTTGGATTTATGAAAGTTCCTCATGAAAAAATAGGAGTCAGTAACAGGAGAACTGAATGAGAAAATATTTACATGATCTGAGAACGATGGAGGAAGAGATAACTGCCTGTTTAAGGTTCATTTATTATGTTGTTTTTGCCTGTAGCTCCTAGTATTGTGGTAATTAGCATTTTTTGTATTTAATCAGAGGAAATAATAATAATAATAATAATAAGAGGACGTTTTCATGTTGTACAATCTAATGTTTTTGGAAGTGATTTTAAATATATGTCTCTGTTTTAGAATAATGTAAGATTGATACAAGAGGAGAGAGGAAGAAGATAGGAAGACAGAAAGGAGATTAAATGAGAGTGGAGGAAAATAGGAATATTGATGTAAAGAATGATTGACGAGAAGTGAGAAATATTTACTTAGAGTATTAATAAAGTTCAAGTGATAAAGCTCTGACATGATATACTCAGGTTTGAGCTGAGAAGCCCGATTGTCTGAGGATATAACCTCTTTCTGAGTCTCTGCACTGAACATGAGTTTCACTGCACTTCCCTAGCTGGGGCACAATAAAGAGGCAGTTTAGTTTTTTTTTTTTTCTTGTGTTCTAAAAATTTCAGTTCTGCACATAATATATCCTCTTCTCCTCTTATTTTATCCAGACCTTTGGATACCGTGGCTGATGGCTCTTCAGACACAAAACGCCTTGAAGAAACCAGAGATGATTTCATGTCAGCTGACTCACTGACCGGTGTTAACTCACCTTAAAGGATCAAACAATATACTCAAACATCAGCTACTACCATACACATACACATAATGTAGTTATTCACACTTTATGTAAGTTTAATCATGCTCATACTGCACTACACACACAATCACTTGCATTCATGTCAAGGGGTTTTCCAAGTCTGTGCCTTTGTTTCACCTCACATCACCACAATCCATTGTAAAATGTCTTGTCCCAAACAGGCTCTATGCACTATGTGCTCTATGTGCTTATAGCCCATTATGGGAGAAATTAATCTGCTTTGTGATGCACAGAACCCTTATGTGGTCAGTTGACAGTAAGAAACATGTATCATCCTTTACCAGCGGGCTTGACTACTACTTTTTGATGTTAACGCAGAAAAACCTATTTCTCATAGGTATGTAGACGTGAACAGAATGAGTATTTGTTGCAGTTTTTTGAAATTTGGGGGAACTCTGTCTCCACAGACAGCCACAGGCTAAATGTTTGTATTTACTGGTTTTTCTTTTCCTCATGTCACTTTCCCCTTAGGGGGTGGCAGAGTCCCACAAAATTGGAAAACCCTGCTAACCACTCTGGACCCCTCCACTCCCACTCCCACCACTTTGCCCGAACCTAGAGACACAGTTCTAGTTTCTATTAATAACACTATTTATTGATTTTATTAATCTTAGGATGCACTGAAGGTCTGGAGAGGCACATTCCTGTCTTTTACACTTGATTTGTATTGTTTAAATATTAATAAACATGTAAAAATAAATGAAACCATTACTGTCCCCGTTTCCTAATTTCATCTTGATTAGATGTATTGATTTTTATCCACGAGCAAGAAATGTCCCCAGATTTGATTTTAGAAATCTGGTCACCTTACTTTTCACGCCGTCACCCATGCTGCACTGGGCCAATCTGACCACATCATGGTTCACCTGATTCCTGCTCACAGGCAGAAACTAACAGTGTAGATGAATACACAGAGGCTGTGACATCATACATCAGCTTCTGTGAGGACTGCTGTGTTCCATCACGAACCAGGGTGAGTTACAATAATGACAAACCCTGGTTCACAGCCAATCTCAGAAGGTTAAGGTTGGATAAGGAAGTTCCCTTCATGAGAGGGGACAAATGCAGGTTAAAAGACGCAAAATACAAATTTAGCAAGGTGGTGAAAGAGGCTAAACGACTGTATTCTGAGAAGCTACACAACCAGTTTTCAGCCAACAACTCTGCGTCTGTCTGGAAAGGGCTTAGGCAGATCACATATTACAAGCCTAAAGCCCTCCACTCCATGAATGACCGTCACTAAGCCAACGACCTGAACAGCATCTATTGTCGTTTCGACAGACAAAGGGACAGTCCTGCAACCACCCCCCACGACACCTCCCAACAGACCACCTCCACCTCCTCCACCTCAGTGACAACACTTTGCATACAGGAGGGAGATGTTAACAAACTCTTCAAAAGACAGAACCACCGGAAAGCTTCTGGACCAGACTCTGTCTCTCCATCTATCTTAAAGCACTGTGCTGATCAGCTGTCGCCAGTGTTCACAGACATTTTTAGCACCTCACTGATGACATGTCACGTGCCAACCAGCTTCAAATCCTCCACTATTATCCCTGTTCCCAAGAAGCCTACAGACAACGCTGTCAACCTGGCCCTTCACTACATCCTCCAGCACATGGACACTGCAGGAACCTACGCCACGATCCTGTTTGTGGATTTCAGCTCTGCCTTCAACACAATCATCCCAGCTCTGCTTCAGGAGAAGCTCTCCCAGCTGAGTGTGCCTGACTCCACCTTCAGGTGGATTACAGACTTCCTGTCTGACAGGAAGCAGCACTTGAAGCTGGGAAAACATGTCTCCAACTCACTGCTCATCAGCAGTGGTTCCTCCCAGGGATGTGTTCTTTCTCCTCTGCTCTTCTCCCTGTACACCAACAGCCACACCTCCAGTCACCAGTCTGTCAAGCTCCTTAAGTTTGCGGACAACACCACTCTCATCGGACTTATCTCTGATGGTGACGAGTCCACCTACAGGTGGGAGGCTGACCATCTGGCGACCTGGTGCAGGGAGAAACACCATGAGCTCAACACTCTAAAAGCAGTGGAGATGGTTGTGGACTTCAGGAAGAACTCAGCCCCAGCTACCCCATCACCCTCTGTGACTCCACAATTGACATTGTGGAGTCTTTCCGCTTCCTGGGAACTATCATCTCCCAGGACCTAAAGTGGGAGCTGAACATCATCTCCCTCACCAAGAAAGCCCAGACCTTCTATGTTAAATTAACACACAGTCTACTGTGTATATAGCTCTAGATTCTGTATATATATATATATATATATATATATATATATATATATATATATATATATATTTATATTGTCTTGTCTGTACCATCAACACCAAGTCAAATTCCTTGTAAGTGCAAACCCACTTGCCATTTAACTTGATTCTGATTCTGATAGGTCCAGGCACCAGCAACCCAGAGGGGTATCCAGACCCGGGACGTGAACCTCATAAGGCCCGTTTACACTACACCTAAAAACCGAGCCATGCCGAGACCAGTCCAAGCTTGGATCAGTTAACCGGGATAAAAACGGCCGTTTACACACAAGAGTTATCTCGGTTACCTTGGTTGCTCCTCGCCTCCTAGTGGCGATCTGCAGTACTGCTGCTCTCTGGGATTGAAGGCGGGACCGAGCAAATCAAAATGGCGGCGCCCGTAACATTCAGGATGTTATGGTTAGACAGAGTCGGCTTTTGGGACGTGGATAAGACAAACAAACGTCTAATAAGGATTTACAGACGCAGGAAACAACAACAGACACTGAGGTTCATCACACTGCTAAGCAGAATCATCTCTGGAAACCGTGTGGCACGGTAAGGAAGCTAGTATTATTATGAATGTCTGAAATTTGTCTGAATGGAGTGTGAATCGGGACGTGCAGTCAGACACGCCGGAAAAACGCGGACAGTCAGCTGACTGTAAGGGTATGACGCGGTCTGCTCATGCGCTCTTTATCAGAAAACCGGGCCAGAAAAAAAAACAGGCCGAGACCTACTAGGGAACTGGTCCGCAGTTAGCGCGGTCCGGTTAGGGTTAACGCGGTCCGGTTCAGTCTGCTGACCGTTTACACACAAGAGTTATCTCGGTTACCGAGCTCGGACTGGTCTCGGCTCGGTTAAAAAAGTGTAGTGTAAACGGGCCTATAATCAAGATGGGGAGGGACCACTACAACCCGACCCACCCGGTCCATAGTCTATTCCTAACCCCACACCCCGATCCTAGCCCAGACGACCCACGGATCAATCCACCCGGAATTGGGCACAACATGAAGCAAACGGGTCAGTCAATCAGAGCCCCACCCCATGAACCCTGAATCGCTGCCTTCCCCACACCCTGCCCTCCATACTTCCATAGTGCCAGCCTCATCCCCAGTCCAGACCCAACCAGGTGGCCTGCTCCTCCTCCAGGCCCCAAACTTCGGATGGCTATCGGAGAACAGGGTTGTTAGAAAGATCCAAATAGAAACAGTACAGAGAGCTGCCATGCACCAGGACCAAGACAAGGAGACGGACACGGAGCCATCCAAGCACCCCCCCCCCCCCCCCACTAGCAGAATGCACTGCCTCAAGGGGGGAGCATCTACCATGTTAATGACCATACCCATACCGCTTTTGAAGATTCTCAGTCATCCAGGTCATGGTCATTCCAAAAAAGGTAAAAAACCAAAACAACTGGACTTGTTTTACTCCAGACTTTTTGAATTGAGAAAACTTCCTGGAGAGGAAGCAAAACGTCTTCAACTACGGAAAACAAGTCCAGTTGCTTTGTTTTTTTTTTACCTTTTTTGGCATACCCATACCCTAATAGCTTTGAAATGCTATGCTGTTTAGTTGCAAAATTATGTTGTATTTTTCTTCTAAGTGCATAACTCACAGTCCTAAAACTGGGTTTCTCTTCATTGGTGCAGTAGGCATGCATGGATATTCAAAATCTACACATATACATGCAATAAGTTTATGCCTCTGTTGTTCAGCAATGTTGTTAGATGTTGCAGCTCCAGGTGAATAATAAGATTTTCTTCATGTTGGGTGCTGACAACACTGTACCTGCAGGCTGCCATTTAATATATATATACTTGTGAATTTTTAATCCATGGGTTTGATGTATATACATAAGTGTTTTTTCCCATCAATTGAAATCCAAACATTTCTCCTCTTATAGATTGTACTGATTGAATCACCTGTATTTCTCTCTGAAGCTCTGGGTCATGTTTTCTTTTCTAACATGCTGTGTTAAGGTTTTGATCTTATTTCACATAGTGCTGACTTTGAATACACTCAATTGTTGCTTTCAAAAGATAATGCAGCGCAGATACAACATAATATATTTGCTGTTTCCCTATGATCTGAAACTGAAAGACAAGACATCTGAAGCATCTTTGCTAACCCAAAATACTTCTGCTTCACTTCTCCTGGCTGTGGCATTTCTTCCAGCTTTTACGTCTAACTCACTCTATCATAATGCTAGACATGTCAATCAGAGCTATGCGACAGAACACTCATCTCCCAAGGAGATTATCTGTCATCAGAGGATGGAGAAACTTGAAAATCCCCCTTTCCTTCCACTGCTCCGATTGAGGGCTCAAGGAGTAGCCTATCTCCTTCTCAGTGATTAAAGTGGGAGATTGAGTGTGTTTGCGGAGCACACAGAGAGGCTCATTACAATGCGCTAGCATGTTGTTGGAAATAGCTCTAGCCAGGAGCTATAATCCAGAATGTGCTTAATGAGGGGCCACCCAGCCTCTTCATGGGTCTAAAGAGTCAGACAGACCTGAAGAGCAGAACGAGAGGGAGAGACAGGAAGAGAAACAACTTTTTCCACCAAGATGTCAGTCTTCACAGTGATTGAAAAATTATAATAATACAACTCACTGCTGACATTTAAGCCTCTCTGTCCTCTGCTGGGTCTATTTAAATGAGATTCATGTCAGATAGCTGTTCAAAGGATAAAATCGTAAAATATGGATAGAGTTACAGGAGTGAGGTGGTTTATAAGCAAAGATAATGCAGGACATGAAATCTGATGAGAGGTTATAGTGATAAAGTAATCCAATGATAAATTAATTCAGAGTCATGCATAATCTAGCTCTATGTATTTTTGGAACACAAGACACAGAACTATTGAGTTTGATCTTAAAAGTATGCTTGAAAAGACAGTCTTCTGTTGTTGTAGGGTTTACTGTGATATATAACAACTGTTTCTTTACCATCAACTCTAAAATAAAGATCCTCTCACAGTATTGGGCTTTTGCAGAGAACAGATTCAGCTTGGAACACAGAAAAGTCACAGTGTTGAAGAAAGTCACAGTCTCAATTGAGATATAACCAACATTAAACACCACATTTTTGCCTAAAAGCTTCTTTATAGAATGATACATGTTTTTGTTAACCTTGAGACTGAAAATGTGTTCATACAACTGTATTCATGTTGCTTCAATTAGTCTAATTTGGCAGATTCCTTGAGACATAGGCTGCCGTGACTCAATAATTTACTCCATTTAATTATAGAACAGTTTTAGCATTTGCATTATGCTTGTTGAATGTAACTATCAAGTCAGATTTAAACATGCAAAAAGTTACAAAACCACATTTATTATCATACATTTGTCATATCATTGTCACATCAACACAGATACAAACTTCACACCTTATACAAATGCAGCCCAAAGAAAATGTGAACACTGAAAAAGTTAAACATTTTGTGTCAGGCTATCTCAGAAATTGAACCCCACCAGTGTTGGGGAGTAACGGATTACATGTAACGACGTTACGTAATTTAATTACAAAAAAGAGTAACTGTAATTCGTTACAGTTACAATGAGAAAGCATGTAATTCAGTTACAGTTACTTCCGAAAATATTAAGAATTACAAATTTAGTTAAATTTTTTTTAAAATATAAAGAAAAACCTTTGCGAAATATGTAATGATATTTTTATTGCTTGGCGCCCTGTATCGCCGTTTCCCGCTACGGCTCCTTGTCTCTATCACTCAGATGATCCTTCCTGTGCTGGTGGAGCCTTCTGAAAGAACAGCAAGCGAGCGGACGTTTCACGGTTTTATTTCAGCTCAAGCAGCGCATCAAAAATGACAGCCTTCAAGCTTGTTGACAGCCACCTCTTGTTATTCACACAACAATAAACCGTGAGAGCCGGCGTGTGTTGTGAAACTGCAAAACTTTGTCTTAAGCGGAAAATCAAACGCGCGTCTACACAGCTCAGCGTTCACAGTGTTGCGTTCATGAGCGTCGGAAAGCTATGGTGCATTCAGGAGCATGGGACATTTCAGTTTTACAACGAAAAAGGCAGAAAACGGAACAGAACTTAACTCATACAATAATGTATTTATCCAGAAACAGTGTTGGCTTTCTTACAATACTGAATGCTCTATAATTGTATTTCTGTTATGTTTTGATTCTGCACATCTGCTAGCTTTTTATTCTAAAAAATCTATAATATTACAGCAGCAAATTCTCAAAGTTTTTCAAAGCCTGTTTAAAAGCTCCAAATTGGGCTTCAGATCATACAGCAACAATTGTGCTGTCATTGTTTTACAGGGGAGAATTTGCATTTGCTGACTCTTGTCCTTTAACTACTGATGGATATACAGGAATACAGTCATACAAGTGTCAATTCCCAATTCCGCTTTTTTAAGGTTCACATTCAGTTCTTAAAAATTAAATGTTGAACATGGGTCAATACTCATCAAAACCTTAAAGTAATCAAAAAGTAATCAAAGTAATTAGTTACATTACTTTTTAAAAGTAATTGAAAAAGTTACACTACAATTACATTTTAAACAAAGTAACTTGTAACTGTAACGGATTACATTTTTAAAGTAACTTACCCAACACTGAACCCCACATTACAGATTGAGTAAAATATTTCAATCAAACCTTTATTTTTGCAAGTTTGATGATTATGGCTTACAGCTAATGAAAACCCCAAATTCAGTGTATCGGGGGATAAGAATATTACATAAGATCAATAAAAATAGTATTTTAAACAGAATGTCAGGATTCTTAAAATTATGTTAATTTCTATTTTGCATGAATTGGTGCATGAATTGGTACATCAATGTGGTGTGGCATTGAGGCAAACAACATGTGGCACTACTAAGGGCATGGAAGCCTGGTTGCTTTGATGGTATTGTTGGGTCTGGACCAGATGGCCTGTTGTCCAGAGGACAATAAAAGACACCAGACAGTCTGGTATCTTTCACTGACCTCTGGACAACAGGCTGTAGATTCACTCTGGGATTCAGGCCAGGCATGTTTGGTGGCCAATTAAGCACCAGAACACCATGGTCATTGAACCAGATTTGGTACATTTGGTAGTATAGATAAATGTGTACCCACGAAGGGGGTGAGGGGGGATTTTTGTGTGTGTGTGTGTGTGTGTGTGTGGGGGGGGGGGGTTGGGGGAATATACACATTTGTAAAACCATGCAGGCACACACCAGCATGCAGTTATCATTTAAAGATCTCAGCTGTACCTGAACGTTTGTGTACCAGGTTCTGCCTCATGTTCTGCCCTCTGCATGCCCATATTCAACCATAAAGTGTCAATGCAAAGCACCTAATGAATGTTAATATGAATTTAAAGGTGTGAAAAAAATCACAGAGAGGCATTTATGAAATGTGTAAATCAGAGGTAAAAGAGGTAAAAGCACAGATGACTTGCTAAAAAGTGAACTTGATTGCAGTTTTAACCGTTGGATGACAGCCTCACAAATCCATGTTCCGTACTGAAATTCCTGTGAGGTAATGCGTCAAGTCATTCTGAGGAGGGATGATTACGTCCCACGTTCCTAAGCTCAGTGGGGAGGGATTCCAGGTAGACAGGCTGCTTGGGTTCCCATCTCCAGGGCTGCTGTATGGGTTACCCTCTCCATGGATGCTGCATGGGTTCCCATCCCCAGGGATGCTACGTGGGTTCCAGTCTCCAGGGCTGCTATTTGGGTTCCTGTCTGCAAATCTTCAGGTCAAGCCTGACACCAAGCTTCAGGTCACGCCTGATGCCAAGCTCCAGGGTTCATCTTTTGCCAAGCTTTGCCCTGAGACCAGGCTTGCCAGGTTTACACTAGTGGTCAAGCCTGTCAGGTTGTAGTGGTTCTCCAAAACACCTTTGTGTTGTTCACTTGAGACGTCATCTGCCTTCTATAACCCTGCACCAATGTAGTCAGCCTTCTGGAATTATATGTGTCCAAAATCCCTTCACAGACATCAACTGCCTCCAACAGCCCTGCAGCGACGTCCTCGGCCAACAAGGTTTCTGCTCCAGTGCTGACTTTCTCTAAGGCTTCTGCTCTGACACCAATTGCCTTCAAGGCTCCTGCTCTAGTGCAGAAAGACTCCCAGTTTCCTGCCTCACCTGGGATGACCTCTATGTTACCTGTCTGACTTCCTCCTCCTATTATAGTTTTTCAATCACTGTGAAGACTGACATCTTGGTGGAAAAAGTTGTTTCTCTTCCTGTCTCTCCCTCTCGTTCTGCTCTTCAGGTCTGTCTGACTCTTTAGACCCATGAAGAGGCTGGGTGGCCCCTCATTAAGCACATTCTGGATTATAGCTCCTGGCTAGAGCTTCCTCCTCCTGCTCCTCCTGATACAACATTCCACAGATATAAAAAGATGTGAAGCCATCTACCTGCAGTATCGCAAAACTATTATAATGCCGGTTTGCTTAAATAATAAATCACTTGTAAATAATGCTGGACTGAGCCTGACCCTCTGCAATGCCTCAGAGTATATATATATATATATATATATATATATATATATATATATATATATATATATATATATATATATATATATATATATATGGCTGCACTGCTGGATCTCCTGCTACCCCAGTGCTCCAAGTAAGCTCTCTACTTTGCTACTGCATTCCCTGCTACCCCAGTGCTCCAAGTAAGCTCTCTGCTTTGCTACTGGATTTCCTGCTCCCCCAGTGCTCCAAGTAAGCTCTCTGCTTTGCTGCTGGATCTCCTGCTACCCCAGTGCTCCAAGTAAGCTCTCTGCTTTGCTGCTAGATCTACTGCAGCCCCTAGGTGCTATAGACTCTCCCTCTGCTGCTTTCCTGGTCATTCTGCAGCCCCACGTCCAAAGAACTCTCTCGCTGCACACCTGGTTCCACAGCAGCCCCTGCACCTCCAAGAACTCTCTCTCTGCTGCGCTGCTAAAACTACTGCAGCCCCCCTGCGTTCTATGGACTCTCTCTCTGCTGCTCTCCTGGTCATTCTGCAGCCCCACGTCCAAAAAACTCTCTCGCTGCACCTCTGGTTTTACAGCAGCCCTTGCACCTCAAAGAATTCTCCCAAGACCCAGCTTGGATTCCACTCTGACGCTCTCCTGCCAGCCTTGGGTTCCGCCCTAAGGCTCACCCTTGGTCCTCCAGCTTCCTTCCGTCAGCCTGCTCCTGCACTCAGCTCCAGGCTGGTAACAGACTCTGGTTTTAATTAATAATGAACCCAAAAGGCTTTATTTCCTAAGATAATGAGCAAAAACAGAGCATTAAACACCATGTTACGCCTCCTCTGTCTAGGGGTTCAGAGGAAGTAATGTAAAACTGTGTCCAGAGAAATGAGTGAAATGAAAAAAGTTTACAAACACAGAACAATACAACCCAGTTTAAAACAATATAAAACGTCTGATAATGTTAACAGTGCTAAGTATAAATTAAATTACTAAGTGTTCCAACAGGTCAGTTAAAGTAACTTAAACCAACTCAAACGAGAAAAGAAACACACACGCAAAGGGAACACCAAGCTTCCCAAACACGATCTTCTAGCTTGTTCAAAGTTAAGCTAAAGCAGATTCAAAGTACTTAACCAAACTAATAAACACTACTAATTCGAATTGCCCAAAACAATTGAAACCACCGAAAATGGGGGAACAGCTTAACTGCTTCCTACTAGCTGTCTCCCTGAAGGAATGAATCCAAGAGTCTTTTATAGTGGTGCAGGTAAGCCCCATCAGCTTCTTATGGCGTGGCAGTCCTCCGCTGGTCCAATGAGGTCGCAGCTAATTTGCAGCCAACCGGCAGCCAATCAGGTAAATGTTCTGTCACAGCTGAATCTGCATAGCACACTAGCCTGCACAGCGTCAAGAGGCCAGGGGCCATAACACACCAAAATAACAACTAATAGGCTTGCAGGACATGATAGTCTTTCATAAAAACGTTGTATACTACCAGAGTGAGCTATCTACGTATAAATAAAAAAACAAAGTCAAATAACGTGGCTATACACCTTTAACGCCAATAGTTCTATAATGACTATGGACAACAAAATCAGTTTTGATTTTGTTGGCTTAACTCTACATTTCTAAGTTCAGTAAAAATAGCTTTATCATTTCTATTGAATAAGCCATAGGAGTAAACATGAAGTGAGAGCCTGTTTTTAGACAGTTTTATGAAACCAGAGTATTCTGAAGAAAAACCCAAAATGCGTAGGGAGAGCCTGCAATCTCCACAAATGAAGGCCATTATTGGTATCCCAGTTGAATTCACATTTGCATATCATATCTCTCATTAAGTGTAACCTGGCAGTTTTAGGACAAATTTTAATCTTACTTTGCTTCTCAAAGTGGTTAGACATTCCACTGCCCAGAAGAGAGAAGACTAAAGGTTCCCACATACTCAGGCATACTGCCCGCATATACTGTAAGCTGCGCGGACTTTTCGCTTATGCTTTACCCTTCATAGTTGAGCATACCTATTGTCTTCATTTCTTGTGACAAATTCCTACATTTCCCACACTTTTTACAAGTGGGACAAAGTGACAAAGTGGGGGAATGGATTGTAGCATGTTTGATTACCTAGTTGAGCACCTATAGCTGTTTCTTTTGCAGCAGGCATCCACCGCATACAGAGAGGGGCTGTACTTATCCCTGTTTGGAGCAGGTCAGTGCATCCAGCTTAGTGTTACATGTAAAGCAATTCACTGTGAAGACTTCTTCCCACCGAACAGTTTATAATGTAACTCCACATATGCATGTGGGTATAAAAATCGAGCCCTGCCCGTATCTGTTCGCACGGTGTCCGTACATACTCGTCAGATTAACTCATTGACAGAGGAAAAAACAATATTAAACCTGAATATATGTTTCTTTTTTTTATATGTTTCTTTTTAAGAAAGAAAGAGAGCTCAAAGAGAAAACCTGTGTAATAGTTGGCATAAGTTCCAAATGATTCTATATACCTTCCTCCAAAATGGTCCTGCAAGAGTGGAACTTTTTGGTGTATGATCATCTTTTTTTGTTAGCTGTTTTTCGGAGATTTGAAACTGTTGTTACTTTCTAATCTTATCAAGCAAAAAAGAAGCTTTGGCAAAGCTTCACTTTAAAAGGATTTCCTTCTGCTGCAATATGTTTTGCAGATGTTAAATTAAAGACTTACACATTTCCAAGATTATAGAAGAAACTCTTTGTGGATTCACTCAAGTCCTTTTTTATTTAATGCATGGTAAAATGTAAATGTTTTGAATGTGATAATTTCTAATGAGGAGTTTTATTTGCTTGGAAGGATTCCTGTGATGGACTGATGACTGGTCTAGGGTGTACTCTCCCAATAACTGCTGGATAAGCAGATATGTAACATGGATGGATGGATGCTTTAGGACTCCTTTACAAGTCAACAAAGAAAAAAAGTTCACTGTTGAGTGATACTAGGAACCCATATTTCAACTTGAAATTCATTTGTTAAACTGTTAAAATACTGTCCTATTTTTGCTCCCCCCTGTTGTAGGAATCTTACTTGAAACATATAGAGCAATCTCAGTTGATCACAAACTTGTGACAAAGATAAACATCTCATCATATGTGAACTTGCTCTCTTACAACCTTTTTAAGGACCCATTTGCTGTGTTACACATAGCTTTTCAGATATTGAGTGAAATTAGCTCAGTGAAAGAGAACTGTAAAATTACAATGGGAAGAAAGAAGGGAGGGAGAGGAGTACTTGGTGGCCAGATGCCAGATGAAGCTCTCCTGAGAGGACAGTGAGCACTGTGGCAAAAATATCTCAGCCAGAGCTTTGTTGTGATACATCAAATTCACAACCCTATTTTTACTCATCTATAAATCTTATTGAGAAATACAATCTAAATGACCAGGGACCTTTGCATTCCAAGGAACAGGGAAAGTTTCCTGTGTATGTTAATGACGCTCTAATGACCATTGTTTATTTTTGCTGTCACATTGGTCCTAGATTCTCATTTACGGCAGACTGGTTGAGCTAAATTAAAGCATCATTTAGTAAAAAGACTGACAAAATGAAGAACCGGAACAAGAAAGAGGGGCAAAGGGGAAATGCAGTTACCGTGCTTTGCTAATTGCACTTATTTGTGCTTATTGTGGCAATTATTGTGAATATAAACACAGCAGCAGAGTTAAAGAATGTTGCAGCTAAGTGTCTCGGGTGCTGGTGTGGTAAAAGATGGAGTTGGCACCATTTCACTTACTGGGGGTTGTAATGCAATAATTCAACAAATTTAATCTTGGTTATACCTTGGATGTCATACTGCAATGAATTCCTGCTTTGCAGCAGATGATCCATCAGTACGACATAAAAAATCCATTTGCATTATAAACGAATAGCTTCTCCAACACTTTGAGAACAGCAGTAAACTAATGATACATTGCTACTCTGTAAGTGGTCAGTCGTCTTTAGAGAACATAATTACAGATAGTATTTTCAGGGCTCAAAGCGCTTTAGGTTGAAAATCATAGTTTTAATTAGCAATTACTAACAGACAAAATATAGACAAAAGACATACATCAATAATCATGCATATATGCACCATCAGGTTGTTTATTTCATTATATGGAAGTGAAGACCATGTCGAGCATACTGAGAAAAAAAACACACAGTTTAGGCCAGTGTTGAATAAATACCAATTATTTACCCAGCACTTCTTTTTTGACAATGTTATTACTGACTATCTGTTGCCAGTTGCACAAGTTTTCTTTTTCTTTACCTCTGTCACTGGAGCATGAAGAAAACGCTGTATTGACACTGACCATTGGCTTTAATATAAATTAATGATGTACAGACCTTGGTAATTAATTGTGTGGCCCATGTGCGCTTACACTACCAGCTGACTAGGCAGATGGCAAAAACTGCAAATGCTGGTTGTGTGTACATTGCATATAGTATAATTAGATATACAATACCAAAGACAACAAGAAGCAACAACAATTGGAACATTGACCGTCAGTACTTCACTGACCAAAACTGAAAGACAACCAGTAAAACAGAACCCATTATAATCACTAACGATTTCAAACAAAGCTTTGTTGCTTTCAAAAGGTATTGTAAATGGGTAGGGATAAGCAGAGTAAGTATTCATCTTAGGATAGATTGACTGCTAGTCAGTGATTAGCCATGGGTGTGGCCAGCAAACCAGCCACCTGGAGAAATCATTTTGCCAATCAACATTTTTAGCCAACCTGTGAAAACACTGTTGCAGTAATCAGTTCTACTAAAAATAAACACATGTATTACTTTTTCCAGATCCTGCTGAGACATTAGTAATTTAATCCTGGAAATGTTCTTCAGGTGATAGAAGGCCAACCTTGTAATTGTCTTTCGATGCTTTTGGAGGTTCAGGTCTGAGTCACTACACTCAGATTTCAGGCCTGGTTGGTGGTGATTGGTTTGATTGCTCATCTATTGGTCCAAAACTTATTACTAAAGTTTTGTTTTTATTCACTTGAAGAAGGTTTTGGCACATCCATGCATTGATTTCTTCTAAGCATTTACTCAGCACTTGAATGGGTTCATAGTCACCTGGTGACATGGTGTTGTAGAGCTGTGTGTCGTCTGCATAGTTATGGTAGCTGATGTTGTTTTTTTATGATCTGAGCTAAAGGGAGCATGTAGATATTGAATAGGAGGGGACACATGATGGACCCTTGGGGAACACCACGTGTGATTTTTGTTATCTATGATGTAAAGTTACCTACTGACACAAAAAAGTCCCTGTCATTTAAATAGGACTTAAACCAGTTGAGTTCTGTACCAGGAAGGTCGAGCCAGTTTTCCAGGCACTCTAACAGAATGGAGTGATCGACAATATTGAATGCTGCACTAAGGTCCAATAATACCAGCACTGTGGTTCTCCCCCAGTCTGCATGTACATGGATATCATTAAACACCTTGACAAGGGCAGTGGACTGTGGTGAGCATGGAAACCTGACTGGAAAACATCAAAGCGGCTGGTCATTGTTAACATGGTGTTTAACTGTAAAAACACAGCTTTTTCGATAATCTTAGAGATAAAGGAGATGTTTGAGATGGGCCTGTAGTTCTGCAGAAGTAGTTTGTCCAAATTGTTCTTTTTTGCTGATGATTGCTGTTTTTAGGTACTGGGGCAAAACACCTGACAGAAGAAACATGTTAATTATCTGAGACAAATCAGATGCTATGACTGGCAAAATTTGCTTAAAGTTTTGGGTAAAACATCAAGGCAGCAGGAAGAGGAACTTTGCTGTTGAATGATTTCCTTTAATCCTTCGTATTTTATTTGACTCAATTGGGACGTTTTGTCAAGATACGTTGTAGTTGGAGACAGCTTTGGTTCTGAACTTGATATGGATGTACAGACTTATCCTCTAATCTTTAGGATTTTCTCAGTAAAGATGTTGGCAAATTCATTGCAGGCCCTGGTGGGAAGAATTTCAGAAGCAACGGAGACAGGAGGATTTGTTAACATGTCGACCGTGGCAAATAAGGCACGAGTATTATTGATGTTTTGGTTAATAATCTCAGAGAAGAAAGATTCCCTTGCATTTTACAGTTTTAAGTTATATCTCTAAAGTCTCTCTTTATAGATGTCATAGTGAACCTGGAGTCTAGTCTTTCTCCATCTGCGTTAAGCTTTTCAACACTTTTCTAACTGCTGGAACACTTTTCAATTGAGATTTTTTTTCTTCCCAGAAACAACCTTCACTTTAATTGAAGCAATGCAATCAATGATGTCTCAAACTTTAGAGTGAAAGTTATCTACTAGTTCATCTACTGAGTTGCAGCATAAGGTTGAAATAGAGTTAGCTTGGATAAAGTTTCCGTGGCATTGTCCTAAAAAGGTGCGTTTTCTCATGATGTCCCTATGGATTCACTGAAAAATATGCTATCAAAGGTAACAGAAAAGTGATCAGATAGGGCAACATCAGTTACATTGACTTTGGAAATGTTTAGACCTTTAGTGATTATCAAGTCTAAAATATGTCCCTGTTTGTGTGTTGGCTGTTTAAAATGTTGAGTTAAACCAAAGTTTCTTAGTGTGTCACACAGGTCTTTTGCACCTCTGTCTTCAGGGTTGTCAACGTGGAAGTCAAGATCTCCCACAATAATTAAACAATCATAATCAAATTTACATATGACAGATAGGAGGTCACTAGGATCATTAAAAAAAAATTATTTGGACTTAGGAGGCCTGTAAACATTCAAGATCATAGTTAGTACCAGGCTCTTTACCTGGAGAGCCAGAAACACTTTGTTACACTTTAGTGATTCACAAAACAATGTTGCCACTCCTCCACCTTTCCTTTGCTGTCTGCTCTCACAAAGAAAATTGTAGTTTGGAGGAGTCGACTCTACCAGAATATGTGCTTCATTAAATTCATGTAACCATGTTTCTGTTAAAAAACATTTTATGTATTTTATGTTATGTATAACAAATAACAAAAAACATGAAGTCATTGATTAAAAGTGATTTTCCTGACATAGATCTAATGTTTAATAAAGTCAGCTTATATGACTTAGTGGTTGATATTGTCTCTGTGGCAGTTTGCATCTTACAATTTATGACTTTTAATTATGATTGTTTATTCCTGTTTGTTAACCTTTTGGCTTTCTTATTTCTATCACAGCTATCTCAAACAAAAGGCTCATGGTGATGATGGGAACAATCACATTTGATAGGGTTGCTGCTAGGGCCCACTAGAACTGGAGCTGAAGTTCACTAGAACAAGACAAGATGGGTTGGAATGAGACACGATTTTAATAATCATTTAAAGACAACTTTAAAGAGCAGATTTATCACACAAAGAGGTGTTTATAGCACATCTTTAGATGTTATGTGACAAACTCAACTGATATCTTTTTCTGAATTCTTGAATGTCCTCAGACCTTAGAACAATGCTTTCACTATGCATGGCCTTCTAACTCAATATAAAACATGAAATTCACATGGAAATGTTAAAAAGGTTTACATAAGAAAATACAAAAATAAGTAAAAAAAAAATCCTTTTCTTTACGATCTTCACATTTATTTGCCTATTCTATGCTTTACTTTCAGAAGAAGTGGAAACAAAGTAAAAGAAAATAAATAAAAAAAATAGTGCCAACACATCTCCTGAATGACAGAAGTTAAAGGTAGCAGGTACACTATCTGGCTTAATTAATGTCCATGTTCTTTTTCAAGAAAACAAGTATGTCTACATTTTCTATAAGTAACTGAGATCTTTGGGCACTAACTGTTTCCCCTGCAGTTGAAAAAAAACACACTCACTTGGAACAGAAGTAGCAGGTATCGGAAGATATGCCGGGGGAAGTGAAGACAGCAAGAGATATTGGGTGCAGTTTTCTTTCCACCATTTCAGTGGGCAGCTATTCCTTGGAATTGATGGTTCTCCTTTGTACTGTTCAAGTTTTCTCTTTATCTGTTCTGCTCTGTTGTTGTGATCTGGCTTGGTGCAGAAAGAATCCCCTTGCAGATCCTCAAGCTCAGTCTTTTTGGATGCTGGTTTTGTCACTTCCAGCCCAGATTGAAAGGTCCATTTTTCCCCATGAGTGGGACACCAAGATCCACCCAGTACAGTTGTGCTCTTTTCCTCACTTAAGGCTGCAGTTGCTATCCTCAAAGGATTCAAGCGCTTCACAAGGTCTTCAGCATCTCTATCGCAGCTGTCCAGAGTATCAATAGTTATGGCATTTTGCCTCATTTCAAGGCTGCTGAGAGCTGCTGTTGTTGTGGCGTACTGCTCCGGGTAATGATTCAGTATGTCCACGGTGCTGTTCCATCTAGTGACAACATCCATGATCAACTGGTGCGGTGGCAACTGTAGCAGCTTCTGCTTTGACTTTAACACTGCGGTTGAACTCTGATGAAAAAAAAAAACAGTCACAAGTCTCACCCGCCCAAGTAAATGGGACACCCGTGTTACACAGAGGCCAGCTTGGGTAGCTAAAGTTATAGTGTGCGAAAAACACTTTATATGTGGCACCAACCCTGCTTCACACACATCTACTTCCATATTATGTGCATTATCAGTCACAATAGCAATGTTTGGTTTTTCAAGCTTCCAGTCAGAGACAGCTTCTTGCAAAACTTCAGCAATGTTTTCTCCTGTGTGGGACGCAAAAATTGGATGAATCTGCAGTACAACATTTCCCAGTTGCTGTTGATGGTGCACTGCGATTGTGATGTAGCTTATCCTGGACGTCCAGCCATCGGTCGTTGCAGCAAAGCTCTCTACGTCCTTCAGTGTCTTAACAACTTTGGCCTTGCACTTAGACTTTGGCCTTACCGAATATTGGTAAATGGTGAATGGCTTATACTTGTATAGCGCTTTAACTAGTCAGACGAACCCCAAGTGCTTTACACCCATGCACACACACACATTTACACTCTGATGGTGGTGAGCTATGTTAGTAGCCACAGCTGCCCTGGATCAATCTGACAGAAGCGACAGAACTAGAAAGCCCTACATTTTTATTATGTGTGGTCTAAGTATGGAACAATGCCATTATTTCACAAAAATCTCTTTTTTCAAAGTCATTACAAAATATTTACCATTTGTAGACTGTATTTCCTGACAGATCAAAATTCTTACATTTTACAGATGATTTTTATTACATGGTGCTCTATGACTTAGTAAATACAGCCATTAGTAACTAGAAAAGGGCAGACAAAAACTAAAAATGTTTACATGGACAATTTATATGTTCAGGTCTGTTACTCGGTCTGTCCCTCACTGTGTTCTCTCTCCTTCTCTTTGTTTACCTACTTCTCTCACACTCACTCACTCACTCACTCACTCACTCACTCACTCACTCACTCACTCACTCACTCACTCACTCACTCACTCACTCACTCACTCACTCACTCACTCACTCAAGAATGGTGCTTTTTGGTAACATCAATTAATATTATTTTAAGATGACAATGGGTTCATTTTCAGTCTTGTTCAGTGTCATTTAAGATGAGCTTAGCCTTTGTCTGAATCCTTTTTTGGAAAGAGTTGATTCTCTGTAATTCTCTGTTTTCTCCCTGTAAAAAATATGTAAAAGCAACAGAGAACATGCAATATCAAATTGCATATTACAAGACTGCTTTACACTGTATTGAAAGGCAAAACTTACAATGCTTTTTGTAATAAAACCACACCTATGTTTCATTGCCACAAAAGATAGAATGAGAATAAATTCAAACCTACTTCAAACTGTACATGGAATATATTTTGCATATCAATAGAAAGTCACCATTCCTGTGTAATTGTTATGAAACAATGTTTAATTTGAAGCTAAAATTGAACTGAGATTATACCCTTGGGACTTCCTGTTAGTCAAACACAACAGCAGCTTTGTGATTAAAATTTTGTTTCAGTTTGCAGACATCATTATCTCACAAAACTATTATTAAGTCACCCCCCCCCGCCCCCCTCTACAGGTTTGTAGACGCAGAGTGGCGGCTCTATTTAACTCAGATTCCCGGATTTATTTTATAAGTACTAAAAGTTTTCTGTTGTGTGTGTGTGTGTGTGTGTTTGAGAATATGTGCATGCGTGCACCTCTGGTTTCCTCCTTCCGTGGTAGAAACGGGGGAACAGAGGAGACGTGCTTAGTGCATATATCATATAACGTAGAAAAATTATTTTGATGCGATCAAAAGTCTGCAGTACTCTACTTCAAAATCAATGTATCAAATTACATTAAATCATGGTTGTAGATTATTCCTTGCGGGGAGCAAATTCAGTAGCCCCCTTGCAAAATATCACATCAAGACACTTTATGTCATACTGTAAGTCAAAGTAGATAACACTTCAATAAAATACTTTTTACAGTGCATCTAGAATTGACAAAAGGCTCACCTTTTTCAGGGAGCACAGCATTCAGCTAGCTTAAAGCCCTGGGCAGAGAGGCTTGTTAAGATGAAGCCAAGAATCAGGAGTTGGCAGCATTTGTTCTTGGCTGAAGCTTAGGCTACTTATACTATAAACACATCTCATGAACAATATGTCTCAGCAACAAACCACTTGACATTTTACATCAAGTCACTTGTGAAAATGACCCTGTTTGTGGCTGTTTGACCTCCAACATCCTTAAAAATGCTTTTGGCCAAGTCAAACAGTGTGAACCATTAACATTGCTGCAATCATCAATGTACTGATTAAAACATTACCCTATTATGTATTAACATTAAAGTTAAGTATTGATGAAAAAGTAATTTAAAATCTGTGAGCCTTTATTGTGAAAACATCAACATTGTCACCATAGACATTTTAAACTTGTTTTAGTGGTGAGGTTGAACATATCAAGGCATAAAAATATTTTCTTGTTCTCGTTCTCTACAAGTCATAAAATAAGAAAATCACATAAAAATAGGTGACATGTTATACTACATTACGTACAGGTAAAAAGCAAGCCTAAACGAAAACTCAATGTGTAGAAAGATTTAGTCCATCCTTATTGCTTCTACAGCAATTAAAAAACAAAGTAGCTGGTTATAGAGTGCTCTTGAGAAGACATTAGCACAGGTTTTGTGGTGTGTGGCTAAGTGGCATTTATACTATTTGAAAAGTTGATTAATATTTAATATTGGCCAGTTTTGCAATGAGTTTTTCAAAAACCAAGGTCAGCCCACTGACACTGAAAAACAACAACAATATAGAGCTACATCTATGGTTTTTGATTCAATAATAAGTGTTGATTCAATAATAAAATCAAATAAAAAAAAAGTTGTCCCATTTGTGAGAAGGCATCTTTTTGATCGAGGCATAACCTTGCATTCCGTGCAGGAATGGCAGGACCAGAGTTGTTGTTTAGCTATGTTAAACAGGGTTTCTGAAAATGTTGGTATCATCAACAGGAAAAACTTATTCCACTTGTGAAGAAAGGCCATTCAACTCAAGTATGGACTTGGTCTGCTGCCAACAGACCGGTACACCTTGTGTTCACTGAACATTTTAGATGTGCTGCCCTGAATTTACATATTATGTTATACAAACATATACTCATATCAGAACTTTTCTTTTCGTACCATTAAATACAAGGATAAATAAGAAAGTGTTACCTTTTCCCATGACAACATGCACTCAACCAAATAAATAAATTACAAGTGACTAATGTCAAATATAACTGGGCAGTTAGACTGTTTGTGTTATTCATATTGAATACAAATCCTCCCACAGTCACAACAATGATGCTGGACTTGTTTGAAGTATTTGCAATGTGGTCCTCATTATTTTTCATACAAAAAGAGTACAGATCAAAAAGTGGAGAACAGAGGGGATTGTAAGGACTCATGAGAATGAGTAATAACCTTGCCAATGGCATTCATTGTATAAGTGTGTGTGTCATGAGTGTGTGTATGTATGTGTGTGGGGCAGCAGTTTGCTTGGAGTAGGGATATACTAGGCCAGCTGAGACAGCTTGTACACACCCCAGCATATGGCTGGTCCCATGTAGACACACTTAAACACACACACACACACACACACACCTACTTGCAGACACACATTTATTCTTCAAAGCGTGCACACATTCACTGAGTATGTGTCCATGAGGAGAGGAGCTGCAACCTTGTTGCAAGACAGGCTAGGCCTTCATATCACTTACCAATGAGATTGTAAACTCTTTGGTCGTAGTAATTATATTTATCAAGGTTTGGAAAGCAACAAATTCAACAACAGTTTTTGGTAAACATGTCAAACCCTATGGGTTTGGGTGATTTTCAGTAAAAAAAAAAAAACATCAAAGCTAGTTCCAGATTAAAAAAAAACAAACAAACAAAGCTAAACAGATAAAGTAAAAAAAATTCCAAAATGGAATTTAAAAAATATATTTCATCTTTGAATGGCTTGTCACAGAGAAGCTTCTACATTATGTAAAATGGATCAGTACTGAAAAGTTAAAGTAATTATTACATTTCGTCAGCAACTTAATTTCACAGATTTGAAACAAGTGGGACCCACTACACGGTTGTAAATATTACATGAGTAAGGTCAGAGTAAGAGAGAGTAATTGGCTTTTAGACTTGGCTGATAGTGCTCCACCATCTTTGCTGAGATTTATAATGCTGACTTACTGTACAAGACATAAAACTAATCACTGACACAGTTTGTCCCAAAGCTCGACATATCTGTCACCCTCCAACATTAGGAATAGAGTGCAATTGTTTAAGGTCAAAGCAGGTGCCAACTTCAATCAACTTGGAATTCTTGATGGATAAAAAGGCCCAACTGGGGTAAAAAAAAGAGACTAAGATTCATTCTGTTAAAATTAGATCAAGGCAAATCCAAAGCCTGATTCTAAAAGCATTTTTTTTTGTCTTTCCATTTGATCTTTTTTAATTTATCTTCAAGGCTCCCCCACTCATTCTCTCTAGGATTTGTTGGAATTAAATTGATTTGCATAATGAAAGAAGATCAAATTTGCCGTACAGAAGTAAAGTAGAAATAAAAAAGGACTTTCCTCCGAGGGCGAATGGGGTGTGAGCCACATGAGAAAGGGGGAGTTGAAAGAAAGAAACAATAAAATGCAATTATACAGCTTCAATAAACCCATAATTCCAGCACGTACAAAAATACCCAGATAGGCGGTTCACATTATTTCATTTGACAAAGCTGTAAAGGCTCATTCAAAGCTGCTGCACATGCCTCCCAAAACCACAAATTGTCTAATCACAATTTTTTTTTCTTTTGAAGCGAATTAGTATGTTGCTAACCCTTGTGACTGTCTCCACTTTCTAGGTGTTATTACTAATTACATTTCTGTTATTATGGTAATGCTTGGCAATCTCCAACAAAGAAACTCATCTAATTGTTCTGTGTTGTATACTGTATCTCTGTACAGGGTGCCATTCTAAAGCAGTAAAAACTCTTTTGTTTCCAGTGTCTCTGGGTTCTGATATTCATCAAATGTTGATATAAATCACAAAAAAGAAGGAGGAAATGGGGAATAAATTTGTTCCTTATTAGTGTAGCCAAAGTAAGTAAATGAGTTGTAATCTTTGTTTGGAGGATTACTTTTTTATATTATTTTATGGAAAATAATTATGAAGAAACAAAGGCCCTTCATTGCATTTACCATCCTTTTCACATTACGATATATTTGAATAGAATAAAATAGAACAGAACATAATAGAATAGAATAGAATTAATTGTCTCAAGGTCTAGAAATGTGTGTGCACAACAGCAAAATCAAAGGCAAATTGAAGAATGCAAATAGACAATAAAGGCCTGCATCAAGTGAAGGAATTTAAATATCTGAGAGTCTGATTCCCATTTTGAGCTCAACCATCCAGGAAAGGTTCTCAATGTGGAAGAGCAGCTCCACATTGAGAGGAGTCAGCTTTGTGTATTTGTTCCAAATGTCCACTGGATGCCTCCCTTGGGAGGTGTTCAAGGCATGTTTCACCATGGGGATTATTCTTTGTTCTCCAAATATAAATCAAATAATTTCAATCACCAGGTTTCAGCTTCTGGCTCAATTTTGAGTGAGAAAACGATGACCTAAAAAGAGGCAGATGCTTCACCATTATAATTTTTAACAGTAATCATACGATTCATGAATCACATTTCTAGACTAATGTGGAGCAGCTTAGAGAACTCTTTACAGAAACAGTACTTTGAGCTAGGCTGAAAGCTTGTCTTTATCTTTAAACCTCACCTGCTTAACAAACATGTCTTAGCTGCAGAAGCAGGTAAATATCAGGAGGTAGACTTCTTATCAGTGCCACTTGCTGGACAACATTTTAATTATTTCTTAATCAAGATTTAACAGATAAATAAACAAATTTTAAACCCATTTGTGGAATTACTATAAAACACACAAAAATAAGGCACTTTCCAAATTTCAATGCACAACTCTTATTTAGACTGTCAAACTAAAGTATAAAGGCATGACAGAAGTTTAATCTATGTGGTAATTTTTCTCTTCATAAAAATCAAAAAGGGCTCACTTAAATATGCACCAGCTGCTCTGGTCTTTTCTTTCTTTTTTTTTTTTATCCAAAAAAAGTGTGAACAGCCGACCTGAAATCCACCAGTGCGAGCACAATGTTCTCATGCATCAGTACATATGCTGAGCCCAAGGGAGATATATTTTACATTTTATTCTATTTCTGTAGATAAACAGTTTAAATACTGGTGTAAAATATATGTTTGACTGAAATAAACTGTGTCACAGAAGACATATTTGTAGAAAACCATTGAGTAGAAATTTGGATTTAATAAAGGTTTACACAATAAATATTTTGAGCCATTTGAACTTTTTTCTACCAGGACAGAGCAGCCACTTTCGTTTCAGTAAGTGTTTTAAAATCCTGGTTCTTTCTTCCTGCGTCTGGATCCTCACTGCAGCCATCATCCACTCACATCATAACAAAGTGCTCTATTACCAAAGCCTTAAGAGTGTAAAACATTTATGAATCATAATTTATTCAGTTAAAATGTAGGTTTAAATTTTAAAATGCTTGGAGGAGGCTGATAGTGCCAACACATCTGGAAGATTGAAACAACAACACTAAAGAGCCGTCATGAAAGTGAATTCAGAGCTTTGTGTTTCAGTCAACTCCCTTAAATGTGCTTTTCACAAAACACAGGCACATAATAGATTCCAATTGCTTTCCTATCCAGTCTAAAAAAAAATCAGGTTTAGAAATCTTGTTAACTTATTAGCTAATAGTTTGCTTTATATTAAGAGCAGTATATGTTTATTTTGCTTTTTCTATTCTCAGAAAACTAGCTTATCTTAAAGCAGCACTGCTTAAAAGAGCAATAAGTGATATTTCATCACTAGGTGGTGCTTGAGCACTGTCTGTAGACCAAAACAACATCTGTGACAAGCCACGCCTCCGGCTCCTCCTTTCCCTTCTCAAATATGCGCCTCCTATCTGAACATATATGCATGTGCAGCTGGCCCAGCTATGTAAACGAGAGACTGGAAAACAACACAGAAAGATGCAGTGTGACATCATACCGTACTGTATCTAAAATATGACCTTTAGTTCTTCATATCAATATTTTTTAGTTCTTTCTATTTAAAATAATTACATTTTGCTTATTGCTCCTTTAGGTTTTGACCTAAGTATTAGCTTAATTTGAGCAATGTAAAGCAGGGACAAATTATTCCACAATTTTCAGTGATCTGTGTGTGATAGCTAGTCCACAAATTAAATAAAGGAATTCAACAACTTTCTATTTTGTCCTAAACCTAAACACCATTTAACAACAGCATCTTGACAATAAATATTGAAAGATCCATATTTCCCTCCAATACATTACAAAACTTCATACACTTTGTCACATACACATGAAAAAAGGATGAAAACCAAACTTTCAGGATCAAGGAAAATATTGGTGCGCAAGGCAACAAACTTTCCAGAAGGACAGAGATAACTTAGAAGAATCAAAGAAATAAGTCTTGAAACATCTAGTCTTGACAAGCATCTAAGTTCAAGTAGCTACCATGATAGCACATTTTTATGTGGGCGAATTGTGATGTCTATAGGGACTTAAAGACAGACACATCAAGCCATAAAAACAAATAATAGTATAAAGAAGCCGGCATAAAACAATTGATTCCTAGTAGGATCCACAGTACACATGTGACGGCATCAAATGATGTTGCCTGGTTAAAATCTTTAAGTTGTTTTTATCCATTCAACGATTATAGGGGCTACTATAAATCTGTATAGGATTTCCTAAAGTGGTCGCCGCAATTATTATCCTCTTGGTAAATATGTGTAAATGTATTTATTTTTTTATTACAGTAGCATAGTATCATACCCATTACCTTTGAAAATATCAACCACCTGTTTGATCGTTTTTAAATTATGTGCCACTAGTGGCCTTCATTGTTTAGTAGCTTGGCAGGTAGAAGGGCAGAGTGTAAAGGGGAAGACATGTGGTAAATGGGCAGCGGTCGAGAATCAAACCTTGGAGTGTTGTGTCTAGGTATATAGTTTCCACCTATGGCATGCCTTTCTCACCACTGGGCCATGTGACACCGGTATCAACCAATAATGGGAATGCATTTTGCCCAAATCGTCCCACTGAAAGAAAAAAAAGGTCAGTTATAAAATCTTTATATATATATATATATATATATATATATATATGTATATATATATATATATATATATATATATATATATATATACACATATATATATATAGGCTAAATGAGGGTTCAGATTTACACCGCAACCATGCATGGTGAGATGACAGAGGGGTATACTGGCTTTAAATCAAACAATCCATCCTGTGCTGAGCTATATCAATCTACATAAGGTTATCCAAACAAATAGCAAAACCAAAATCAAGGTTTTTTTATATTAACCTCCCAGATTCCTGCGTATGTTGGTGGCAGTGTTTTATCATGTTGCAAATACTAGATTTATCTGTATTTTTCTATGCACCCATTACTGATTGCAAAGCAAACCTATATGCAAGATCTTAGATTACAGTGTTCTGCTCAAAGTCAGCACAAGATTTAATAAAGAGACTTTACTTTTTTGATTTTGGTTGGACTTGTGGGGATGTGAGGCGATGTTCTTTTGTTTTGTATTTTAAAGGCTTTCCTAAGTTGGTTAATCAGCAGCAAAGTTGTATAGTGCTTGCCAACTGGTTTATTTAGCACACCACAGTCAAGGAATAAGTATATGTCGTCCACACAACAGGAATGAAAAATAGTATTGAAATTTAGAATATGATATTTAAGATCTGTTTGTTACTCAAACCAGGACTGTGGTGTAGATGCACACGACTCCTGTCCTACCACAACTTACATCAGGGGAGCGATTCTGAATTTAGATGTGTATTACAATGTGATGTGTTTATTCTGTGTTATTTTATGGATGTGCCATATATATATATATATATATATATATATATATATATATATATATATATATATATATATATATATATATATATATATATATATATATATATATATATATATATATATATATATATATATATATATATATATATATATATATATATACTGCTCAAAAAAAATACATTTAGTCGTTTTTTTTTACAAGGACACACTAAAATTCTCTGCCTCAGTGCAGTTTCTGTAAAGTGTCAATGGCCAGTTACGAATCATAATCATCTAATTTTCAAATTTGTGCATTCCAGAGAGCAGTATTCGCTTTGTAACGTAGGCCAGGTTTGTTTATCCAGTCTTATTTAATCAAACCGGACACGTCACCTGCTGAGATGAGATGGGTTTTATAGTTTGTCTGTAAACTAAATAAGTAATGGTATGCAGCTATTAGGCAACATATGATTGATATTTCCTGCAGTTCACATTTATGTCCCCCTCCCACCACCTATGTTTAATCAATTGTCATTACCAAGTCAAGTACAAAGAGAAGAGAAGCAGAGATTTAATGTTCTCTCCGCTATCCCCCGAGAACTGTCAATCACCAAAGCTCTATCTGCATAACTAATGGCCAACTTCTTACTGCCCTTGGAATTTGGGGGAGGATATCCTGACTGATGGCCACACACTTCACATGTTCTCATGTGCAGGTCAGCACTAAGGAGGGACAGTGATAAAGATTAAATGAAAGGCCCGTTTCTACTAATGAATAGGAGCACACCTCTGGTTTTATTGAAGGCAATTTAAATGTTACAGATGTAATCACATGACATGAGGTCGACTAAACTGCACTGTATTCTTTTGTTTCTAATATTTATAACCATTTTTGCCCACTTTGAAGCTCATGCTGACCTACAACTGTCTATGCACGAGCCAGAGGCTTTTCTCTGTCAGAAAATTATGTAAGGATAGGGGTTGTGATTAATAAAAGATAGCCAAACCACTTTTTCTTAAAGATACACCTATAAATAGGACACTGATGCAGTACAACAAAATAGTCTGAAATATGTTGTTGAGTGCTAATAAATAAATACAAAGGGGAGCCGAACTGTAAAATCCATCTAAGTTTGTTTTTCAAATGAATTAAATTACAGTTTTTTTTAATCAATGTTTCAATTGTTATTTTGAGTTTCTGAGATCCAAGTAAAAAAAAAAAAAAATCAACTTTGATGCCCCCCAGAATTGGACAGGTGGAGTTTCTTTTTACAAAATCAAACCGGAAAGTCAAATTCAGCTGAGAATATGCTTACATTTACAGCAGTAAACCAATTATTGGCAGTTCAGATTTGTTGTGTCTCATTAAATCAGTTGGACACACAATGCTTTGTGGAAATGTTCTAGAGTTTTTAAAATGTTGTCACATTTCTTTTACATATTTCAAATTACTAAGAATTTACTTAATAGACTAACACAAGGCAATGGATAACTGAAATATATGACTGTACATGGTTTTGCAGTTTTTTATTTTTCTTAAAAAATATTTTTTTAATATTAATACCTTTTTAGCTTAATATCCCTTAATAATAACCTAGTGCAACACATTGCGTTGGGAAGTCACCTAATTTTAAAGAGTCCACCTGTGTGCAAGTTTACACTCACTGTAAATATAGATCTTCAGTGAAGCCCTCAACTGTTTGCCAATGAACATTAGTGAAAAAACAGAATAATAAAGATTGTAAAATGCAGATATTAAATTTGCCAAACGTTTAAAGCCATGTTATGTTTAAAACAATATCACACCTTTTGAACATCTTATATAGATCACTGTTAACTTTACAACCTCAAATTGATTTAAAGAAATATGGCACCACCCAACAAATCTTAAAATTAGGAACTACTCTGGTCAGATTAGACAAAAAATGCTTTTTTAGTAAACATGAAAAATATTTTTTGTGGCAAATACATAATTTCATGTCCCTGTAAACTGTGAAACATGCTGGAAATTTCAGCATTACATTCTGGGGTTGCCTTCTTTAGCAGGTACAAGGATGCTCATAATGTTGATGGAAAGATTGATGGAGTTAAATACAGGGCAATCCTTAAAGAAAATTTGTTAGAGGCTGCAAGACTCGAAACTACAGCAAAGGCTTGCCCATTAATAGGCAAATTACATTAAACAAACAGTCACAGTCATAATGTAATGGTTTAGATCAAAATATATCCAGGTATCAGAAAGACCAAGACAACATTTAGACCTAAATCCAATTCAGAATATAGGGCAGGACTAGAACTGATGTTTACGGTTGATCTCCATCCAATGTGACTAGGTTTGAGTGACTGAGTGAATAGTAATGTGCAAAAAAAATGTTTTTTTGTTTTATGAAACTATCAGAGACATAGCATGAAATATTTCCAGGTGCAATTGATATAAAATATGATTCTCCAAAGTATTGACTCAGGGGGCTGAAGATGGTAATTGTTAGATTTATGTGTGATAAAATAAATACATCTTTATTTTTCTTTTACTTTACAAGATGTGCTTCTTTGTGTTAGTCTGTCACATTCAATTCCAATAAAATGCATCAAGTGAGAAAAAATGCAAGTACATGAAATGTGAAAAGAAAATTCAAGGAATACGAATAAATTTACAAGGCACTATGGTAGTCTCACAACCTTGGCTAATACAATGTTGCTACACTGTTTTTTCATCCATAAAATGTTAAAAAAATATATTGTTATATGCTAGCATTGCTATTCAATATTAGACTTTACTTTATTAGGCCCCTGCAGGGCAATTCATTTGCAGCAAGTAATAGTAGTAATAGCATAATCACATCATAATCACACAAACAATACAGACAATAGAAAAGACAGAAGGATAAGAAGGGACTTATAAAAGTTAAAGGAGATCAATCTAAAACACATTTTCAAAAGATAAAAGACTGAAGCTAAGACTTGAAGTAGAAGTCTATGATAAAAGGTGAAGTGGAAGTTAAAATTAAAGTCCAGCAATTATATAGTGACCTTAAACCAGGACCTGATTTAAGGTCCTGACCCCACAATTTGTTTGAAAAGCCAGTGACTGTAGGGACAAAAGAGTTTTTAAGTCTGTTGGTTCGACACCTTGGAAGGGTGTATCTCCCAACTGAAGGGAGGGCCTTAAACTCTTTGTACAGGGGGTACGCTTTTTTTGGCTTTGGTCACTGATCTGTACTTGAATAGGTCAGTTGTGCTCCAATGATTTTTCCGAATTCTTTAACGATGCTCTGCCAGCGGTTATGGTTTTTCAGATTCAGCATACCAAGCCAGCAAAGAAAGGAAAAGGTGAAAACAGATTCAATAAAACTATAAAACATTTTCATAAAAACACAATCAACATTAAAACTCCTCAGTGTTCGAAGAAAGTACATCCTCCGGTGGGCTTTTCTGCACAGTGCATCCGCCTGGGACTCAAACGTACTTGTACTCTTGCACCACTTCCACTGCCTCTCTGTTTACGGAGACAGGATAGAGAGGGGAGGATCCTTTCTGAAGTATATGCACATTTATTTTGTTGTTGACACATCGATGTGCAAAAAGGAAGACTGGCACCACTCGAGAAAATCCTGCAGGACCGGACCGTGGCCAGTAGGGGCAAAGCCATTCAACAAGGACACAATGACAGAATCATCAGCAAACTTATTAATGTGATGATTTGTGTGTTGACTTTGGCACATGTTTGTGTATAGAGTGAACAACAGAGGTGATAAGATGCAACCCTGAGGTGCACCAGTAAATGACGCCTCAGCATCCGACAGAGAGCCATTTACTTTTACTCGCTGTGTTCTATTTGTCAGGAAGTCAATTAGCCACCGCATCAAAGCAGTATCCACGTTCCTGGATTGGAGTCTCTCTGGCAGTAAGTGTGGTTGGATGGAGTTAAAAGCCGACGAGAAGTCAATGAAAAGCAATCGCACAAGGGTGTTTGATCCCTCAAGGTGAGTGAGGGACATGTTAAGCAGGGTGGCAAAGGCATCATCAACCCCTCTTCCTGCTCGGTAGGTATACTGGAGTGGATCCAGCATTGACTGAGTGCAATTCAAAAGTTCACATTTGAGGATTTTTTTCAAAGGTTTCGTAATGAGAGTATGTCAGTACTATGGGCCTGAAGTCATTCAGCTCCTTAGGTGACTTGGATTTTGGTATGGGAACCAGGATAGAAGATTTCCAGATATTAGGTACGTTGCAGAGCTCCAGAGATTTATTGAAGGTATAACAAAAGACACATACTTATTGCTCCGCACAATTTTTCAGAACCTGCCACCCCAATACCATCAGGACCAGGACTTTTCCTCTCCTTTACCCATTTAAGCTGTTTGAGGACTGTGCCCTTATCTAAATGCACATTGTTTTTGTGCCTCCATAAAAGCAGACAATTAATGCTTAAAATCGTGAACATTAAAACGATTAAAACAACTATTCAATTCATTGGCAAAGTCAAAGTCTGCTGCATCAGTGACACCATTGGGGACCGTGGCCTTCTTTTTGGATTCCATGTCAGTCATTGTTTTTACAACCTCCCAACCTGGATGGGAGTTTTATGAAGTGAACAGACCCTGTACTTTATTTTTGTGATTAAGCTGGGCTGTTCTGATAGTCTTTCTCCCCTCCTTTTGTAGGACATTATACAAAATCATGTCACCTTGATTAAAGCTTTTATTTCCTCATGTTGATAGCTTTCTTTACAGCTTTGGAGAACCATGGTTTATTATTTGAAAAAGTGCAACATTGTCTATGAGGAATAACTAGATCTTCACAGAAGATAATATAGGCTGACACTGTTTCAGTTAATTAATCTAGATCCACACAAGCGTCTCTAAAAACACCCCAATCAGTACTACTGAAACACTCCTGAAGACTCTCAGTGAATTCATCTGACCACACCGGGACACTGCGGAGTTCAGGTTAGAATAAGGAGACAAGAATGACAAAGTTAATCCATTTACTATCTGTCTTGCTGATCATTTTAAAATTGGATGAAAACAACTTGATATGCTTTGGCATTCTCTGGTGACTTTGACAATTACAGTGGTTTGGCAGAAGACAGTCAGCAGGGAGATACACTGAGAGGAAATTCTTTGGCTGGGTTCTGTCATATGGTGCGTTTGTTTCAACCTAAAACAGCTCTCTGTATTTATCCCTGGTGTAAATGAAAAACTAGTTCCACAAATTATTCATAATGCAGGAAAGTCTTTAGCAAACAATTCACAAACAATAACTGTTAACATGGGGGCTCTATTTACTTTATCGCTGTGATCTCATTTAATGAGCAATTTACTGAGTCAATAGACCATTGCACACATCGAGATTTACAAAAAAAGTTAAATATTTATTGGTCTTTTTGTTTTTTTTATAATTTTCCATACATTTGCAATTTAAGGTAAACATTGAATAAGCGGGGACATTAGGTGGATGTGAACTGATCATCAGCTCTTATCACAGCCTCCCCAACTCCAAAGAAAAAAAGAGAAAAAAACAACAAGCAAATAAAATAAAAAACAAATAAATCTCATCACAAAATAAAAAAAAAAAAAAAAACATATTTTACACAGTCACACAAAAAATATGGAATATATTTTGGCTGCTCTCGTCACAAAGTTGACCACAAGCCAGCTTCATAAAACAGTCATTTGTTTTTTTGTGAACCCCTGTAGCAGTTTGTGCCTTGTTGCCTCACAAATAGCTGCAGAGAGAGTAAGAAAAAACACTGTTAACAAACAACTGTCCTCAGTTCCTCATCTTCAAAATTTCCCTTTTTTTAATAAAGGAGAAAAAAGTAAAACAAAGGTTTTTTTTTTTTTTTTTCCAGGCTGAAAGATTAAGACTGAACTGGAGTCCGTCTTTCTTTTTTGTACTTAACTTCAGTGGGTGATTTTACCAAAAATGTTCCACTCTGTAATGTTTACATGGCCTAGATATCACTTTTTCACCAGTGTTTTATGCAGTGCCCTGCAAATGCAGTTCTTTCTTCTCCTCCTTTAATTACGTCTTTTGCCTTTACTTTTTATTCAACACTAAGAGCTCATTTTTGTCTTTACCATTGTGTTAATAAATAAATAAATAGATGAAAATAAATACATGAACATTTCTTTCTTTAAATATGTGTACATCATTCATACAGTGCACTTCCACATCGCCCTGTCTTACCTAATGAATAATGATTCTCTTAACCCTCATTAGTGTCATAGCTTTAACTAACAGTTTTTAAGTTAGTAACAGAAAATAATCCCTTTACACACACAAAAAAAATGACTAAATAGCACTTTTTTCCCCCACATTTCATTTCCACTTTAAAATATTTTAACAAAAATCAAAACAAGTGTAAAAAACAGTCAGAAACTCAATGTTTTCTCAGAGCTTAAGGTCTATTTCCAAAATGAGATAAAGAGGTTGCACTCTGACTGAAACGAGTACACAGGGTTAGTTCTGATGATCTCAGTTAAGTGCCAGAGGGTGAGGAGACAAAAAAAAAGCAAAAAAAAAAAAGAGGAAAAGGGAGTGTTTAACTGTCTTTCTGTAGATAAGAAACTGTGCTAGGATGCTTCCTCCTCAGTCTTTCCTGGAGCATAGTAGCCTGCCAGTTGCCTAAAGCGTGGCCCCCAGTCGCTGAGGTAGGAGAAATCCAGCTCAGATGTGGTGGACAGTGTGTGGATTGAACTGAGTGAAAGAGCAGGTGAACTTGTGCCCTCAAAGGCATATGTCTGGAATGAGTCATACGGCGGCACCGACAGGTCAGCGTCAGCCTGCTCCACCTTCTTTCGTATGTAGCCTTTGAAAAGAGAGAAGTCTGTTGCTGCTGCCAAAGCTCCATCCACCCCCCCTCCCACTCGATTTGCCTGTATCCACTGTGGCAGCGAGCGGATGTCTGGACCAGAGTCACAGCTTTTGGCCTCTGGGAAGTCATAGAGGTTCCTCAGAGCGCTCATGTCATACGCCTGAGTGTCCTGCTCCCCTCCGCCTTCGTCGTTGTATTTGATGACGTTATCTCTCATGTCCTCCTCGTCCTCTGCCATCCTTTGGCCTTTCCTGTGGCGTTTCAGCGTGAGAATCAGCAAGACAAGAACTGAAACAGAGGAAGAGAGCAAGAGAAGAAGAGATTACTCTGACCACTATTGAAGATTTTAGCATAAATCTTTAAAATAGCTTGAACAGTTGGAAGGGGTAAAGACTAATTTTAAAAGCTCAATGTACAGGATACTGACAGTGACATATTGTACATGCGAAATGTGAGTCACTGGTAGTTTTCAAGGGTTGAGCATTAGGATATAAATCCTCTTCATTTTTTAAAAAGTAGAATTTGATGCTGACAAAAACATCGCTACACAAAACAACAAAATGTTTTTGTTGAATTTGCCCCTTGGATGATAACTTTGGAACTATTTAAAGTTTGTACCTACTCTCACTGTTACTTTGATTTCTCTTATCTAAAAGGTAATATATGATTAAGTTTTCCATTTCAAATACATGAGTATTGATTTTTTCACTACTCTGATAGCCTTACAAAAAATATGCTGCAAAAAAGGCCTAATGGTTGCCGATACCACATCAATACTCATTCAAGTCTAATAAAAGTGAGATGTTTTGGTTTTTAAACTTAGGTCTCTAGCATATTGTCTCTTTCAATGTATGCTTATGTTTCTGAGTCTGAACAAAAAAATGATGGATTATAATTTTAAAAAAAGCTTCAAAGCCAGATGAAGACTTTGTATGTAGAGCTGAGGATACATGGATTTGTTTTCTAATCATTTTAGTTAAAGCAAAAACATAGGTTTTTGATTAAATATCTACACCTAGGGTGCTAGGTGTAGTATTTCCCCTCTTACAGATTTATTCTGTAAGGGGTAAATACTTTTTTGTCACAGTTAAATGTTACTGATCATCAAAAAAAATATCCATTTCAATCCAATTTTATTTATATAGCACCAATTCACAACACGTGTCATCAGAAAGATAGGTCAACAAAGTTTCCTATCTAAGGAAACCCAGCAGATTGCATCAAGTTTTGACAAGCAGCATCCACTCCTCCTGGAAGAGCGTAGAGCCACAGTGGACAGAGCTCAGCAGAGTGAGAAAAATAGATCCTGATGTCCTCCAGCAGCCAAAGCCTATAGCAGCAGAACTACAGCGATAGCTCAGGATAATCTAAGCCACACTAACTATAAGCTTTATCAAAAAGGAAAGTTGTAAGCCTAGTCTTAAAAGTAGACAGGGTGTCTGCCTCACACACCAAAACTGGGAGTTGATTTCATAGGAGGGGAGCCTGATAGCTAAATAATATGCCTCCCATTCTACTGTAGACTCTAGGATCCACCAGCAGACCTGCAGTCTGAGAGCGAAGTGTTCTGTTAGAAACATATGGGGTGATCAGAGCTCTGATATATGATGGAGCTTGATTATTAAGGGCTTAATACGTGAGAAACAGAATTTTAAATGCTGTCCTTGATTTAACAGGAAGCCAATTAAGGGAAGCTAAATTAGGAGAAATATGATCCCTGTTGTTGATTTTCATCAGAACTCTTGCTGCAAGATTTTGGATCACCTGAAGGCTTCAAACCACATTTTATGGGTTTTCTGATATTAAATAATTACAATATTCCAGCCTTGAAATAACAAATGCATGGACTAGTTGTTCAGCATCACTTCTGGACAGAATATTTCTAATTTTGGTAATATTTCAGAGGTGAAAAAAGGAAACTTGGGAAACATGTTTAATATGGTAATTAGAGTTGGTCAGAAATAACACTAAGGTTTCTTACTTTATTACCAAAGGCCAGTTTAATACCATTCAGATTAAGTGATTTATTAAGAAGTTTATTTTTTATCTTTTCCAAAGATGACAACGTCTGTCTTGTCAGAATTTAAAAGCAGAAAATTTAAAATTATCCAGGTTTTGATTTCATCAAGACATGCTTGTAACCAAAGTAATTGATTGGATTAATGAAAATTCATGGATAAATATAGCTGAGTGTCATCAGCATACCAGTGGAAATTAATCCCATGCTGTCTTGATAATTTTATCAATCGGAAGCATATATATAATAAAGAGAATTGGCCAAAGGAACCTATTATAGTTTGGAGAACATTTATCAATATATGGGAATGATGAAGTGAGTAGATTCTCATCATTTATTTATTTTATGATTAAAAAAAGGATATCCAAACCAATCTGCACACATAAAAGTATTTTCCCCTTAAACCTAATAGGTTGCACCTCTCCTGGGTGGTAACATCTAACATCAAGTGTTTGTGATAACTGGCAATAAATGGAAAACTTTTAGCCTCATCCTCTTTGAAGAACTACAGTAATTCTGCCATGTTAAAGAGTTTTTTGGAGTATGTTGGTTTAAGGTCATTCCAGTCTGATTTAAATCCAGACACTGACAAGGTCATTCAAAAACATTTTTTGTTTTGTTTTATTATTTTCTTTTATCAAGCAGTTGAGGTGAACTTGCTGATGTCTTGCTTTATATATTTAATCCTGCTGCCTTTACCAGGTAAGTTTAAGCCTAAAGTCAAAAGCTAATGGCTGGATGGAGAGCAGAATTAATGGTTCTATAAATCAGAGCAAGTCTTTGAAGGGCTGAAGAGTTACGCTAGACCAGAAATGTCCACAATCATGTTTGATTGCAAGTTTCTGAAACAACATGTTCAATGTCAAACAAGAGGATGCACACCTTCCTAAAATTATTTTTTGTTGTGAATAATGTTTTACATGAGAAGCGCTTCTGAGTTAATTTTGGTCTGCAGTGGTTTTCAACTTTGAACTCTCCCATGATGTTTTTTTCTATTTTTTTGCTGTTAATTGATTAACCCTAACCTTTAATGTCTGTTTTACTACAAAACAATCATACATGAAAAAGGAAAAAATAAAAACACATACTGTATCTAAGATTTTGATGAATTAGTACATTTTTCAGTTGCATTTTTAGCCAGACAATGAAAACGCTCACCCTTACCATATATGAAAAATTACATTATGGGAGAAAATAGCCCACATTGCAAGCACAGTGAGACATATGAAGGTGTTAGGATTTTTTTCACAGTCTTCTGTAGAAAACCTATTTTTTTCACAGTGTGCTTCCTCATTTGTTTAGATTGAAATATGGCAAAATGTTTTAACAGCCAAGTATTTTTGGGACATTAAACAATGCTAAAAATACACAAGCCATCAGAATATGTGGCATCTATTAATGCTAAAGCAGCACCCCTCTATTTTCATGTCAAGTCTGGTTTTAGCTCAGAGATGCCCCACAAATCCACGTTAACTAGACAGATATTCTGTGAGCAGGAAATGTAAATAATCCACCATGTTTTCCTCAAAACACACTAAACAGAAAGATACAAATGACGGAGAAAAACAAAGAAAAAGGCAGCGCTGTGTGCATCATTCAGTCATATTTTAAGAAATAACAAAGCACAGTAAGTTTTAATGTCCCCATTGAAAGTCGTTGATTCTGTCAACTAGAGATTGTTTTTCAAACGCAATGAAGAACAAATTAGGACAGATACACACTCAAAGAAAAACTGTGCAATTAATGTCTTACGATTTGAGTGACACTAAAACCTTAAAGATACCTATTAGTGTAAATGAAAAAATGAGAAATTCAATTACTTTTTTTCATTGTTTTGCATGTTTAGCTTTAATGTAAAACATTGTTTAGCATAGGCAATCAGTCGGGTCATTGTTCTAAATCAGCCAATTGCAAGTGCCTATTGCCAACCGAACACAGCTCGTAGCATATTGGTGCTTCACAAATATTTGCCAAATTGCAACAAAATCAAGAGCTACTGTAAACATCTTGCAGAATTATAACTTTTTTAAGCCAAAGTTCAAATCATGTTGAATGCTAAAAAGAAATGATCTTGCAATGCATGTATTGTTTGATATGTTGACAATTTGTCATTCAGGCGGAAAAAAAGTCACCGCAACCTTTAGCACTCATCATAGATCAAAGAAAATCTAAAATATTCTCTGTTAATTTAGAACTGTTTTAGTTCGAAAATATTTTTCTTTAAAGCAGAAAACTTTAGTCTGTACTTATAAAGACTGGCAACTTGATTTATTCCCAAGAGTCAGCCATTGGCAGTGAAACCAAAAAAACACAGAAGGTATTATTTTCCTCTCTTAAACAGGCACAGAGTGCAACTCCTTCAAAGAAATACAAGTAAAGAGTCATTTGAATTTTTCAAAACCATGCCCCACAAATCTTAAGGCCAGATAACAACTTGTCAAAATGAACAACATATCAAGAGATTTAAAAAAACAGGACTCAATCATACTTTATGGGGGCACACACTGGGACACCCATCTTTCCACTATAAGACATTATTTTATTGTCATATTAGGCTTATATTGGACTTTCACGAAGTGTATACATGTGAATCACACATTTGAAGTACAAAAATTATTTGTTATGCATACAAAAAGCCTGTGGTCAAATGGTGTTTGTTTTTTTAAATTATCTTTGAGTTAACTATTCTCCCCTTATCAAAGCACAGATTATACAATAAGACACATTTTGAACTAATCTGAATGTTCTAATTCTATTCTCTGCAATTGTCTTAATATGTTATGAATGTCCTAAAAGTGAGACTAAAAATCCCTCTGCAACTAAGAATATCTTCCCAAACTGAAAAGCTCTTTATGATCTTGGATGGATTGTATATGGAATCTATGACTGATAACATTGTGCTTCACTCACATTGTTTTGCTAGGCATCATTGGGGAAGCAGCTTTTCTTATCATTCTTTTGTTCTTCTCCTTAATGAATGGAACAAATAAATTGCCATGAGGCCTGAGAAAAAGTCTGTTTCTTTTAGGTAATTTGCGATGTATACTTCCATGCATACCAAACAAGCCTTAAGACAATTACTCTAAATTCAACCTAATAGGAGAAGTAAAAGTAGGAAAAATTGCCATTTTGAGATGTTTTGTTGGACAGATTGGCCTTTTTTTTTAAAGAATGCGTGACATTATGGGACATTCTGCTAAATTACAAAAATCTTCCTAACTGGTTAGTGTCCCTCACTTTTAAATGTGTGGATGCTTGAATTGTGAGACTCAGAAAGCCTATTTACTTTGGTAATTAGCATACCTTTGAAAATGTCAATAAAACACCATGTACAGACTTTACTCCTGCTGGAAGCTTATGTACCCGTGTTTAGCCAACTCTTATACATACAAAGCCGATACCCATGTGTACAGATGTTGTGATAAGTGTTCCTGACAAGACAGTTAATTTCCCCTTGGGCTGCGCTCGTTGCCCTCACGCGGGAGTTCATCACAAGCAGATGGGATGTAATTGGAATGGATGCAAGCAGATGCTGGGACGCAATGAAATGGATTCATCACATAAGGCCTATATAAGAGCTGATGGAGGGACTGTTTGTTTCTACGGTAATTAGGCAGAAATTTGTTTTCATTTTTCTCATCATCCAGCAATTGATGCAATAGAGGTGGTCCGGCCTCTGGAGAAAGAGGCCGGATCACCTGATTAGTCATTGTGTGCACAAGAGGAGATTGTGCATGCATGTGCACAATGAAGAAATGACAACATGAAAACAATAATAGACCATAAAATAAATGGATTGTATTGCAGTTAAGATCGTTTTGATGTGGGCTGCATGCGCAAGCGGTTTGTAGCTTGGTGCATGTGGTACAGCAACTAAAGGCAACCAGAAAAGCTTTGGAGGCTGTTGTTGAGATACGATTTCTGTCAGATGCTTTGAGCTAGTATTGTTATTCATAGCACATGATAATTGTGAAAACACTGCTCGTCCCTTGGTCCTGACCTGAAATGTAGAGATTTCCAAGTCTATCAGGATTACTAGCAGAATGTAAGAGATGCAAGTTAGTCAACTAAACAAGTTGTTCAGTACTTTGATAAGAAAAAACTGCTGTTTATTTTGAACCATCAAGGTGACCAGAAACTGGGTAAAAAATGACTAAATGTTGGAAGAGGAATAAACATGGGAACATTTAATTTTCAAGAGAAGCATGGAAAAAACCACATAATATATGTTTTGTTATCAAGGCCAGCATAGAAAAAAATCAGTTTCTTCACAAGGTCTTCCTCTCTTTTAGTTTGAAGTATTAGTCCTCACCTTGTGCAGTTCATGTGACCATGTTTAGGACAACACTAAAACCGTGACACACTGCAGAGAGGCTTTTTTATAGCCACAAGGTTGCTTCAGGTTTGCACAGTTTTGCTGAGGCTTTTATAACTGTGATGAATAAGTGATGTTGTGCTTTTTGAGTTCACTGTGGTGGACTGCTTCATTAATGGAGGAAAACCTTTAACAACACTCATTAGGAAAGCTCTTAAAAGAAAAGGAGAACAATGTAAGTCTTAGTTAAAGCAACATCATGTCACATCATCCATCATTCACTGCCTGCACTGTATAAACTTTGTAGAGTCACAAGGCGGAGAGACAAAACACTCTGACAGTATTGTCGCTTCTTGCTGTCAGTAAATAGTGGAATGCAAAGACTTACAGTAGTGGTGGGTGGTAGGGGGCAGTAAGAGGCTAACTCATTAATTTTTCAAACATTTCAATATCAGCCATCTTTGGTATATGAGAGCATGGGCATGTGTATGCATAGGTATATTACTGTGTGCCTGGATATATATATACAAATCAAAGCAGGTCTGGATAGATTTGACTATTTAAAGCCTCCTGTGTAGAAGGACACAAGTGCTGAGGCAGCTCTTTGCCTGTTTGTGCTCTCTAACCCATCTGCACTTCACTCTCATCCATTCTATCTCTGCCTGTGTTCCATGGATCAAAGTAGCTTCATATCAATCATAAAACCAGGCAGGATTTGCACTCCCCCTACTCCCCCATTAAACAAAAGCAAACTCTTTTCATATAAAGCAGACACAAAAGGTCCAACCTGAACATGACAGAAAGATCAAAAGTGTATTGTGTCATTAATCTTTACATTTCTGCCACTGCATTTGCACATTTTGTGGATACCTATTAAAAGTGGTAAACTCATTAAAATGCACTTGGCTGTATGATTTTTCTGAACAAAATATTTAAATCTTTAGGTGCATTTAGACCTTTCTCCAGAGTAATCTAGGGTTTCATAAATATTTGTGTTGGAGCAACTGGGATTGACCTGTGTTGTTACCCCATATAAGTAAAATTAATTAATTAGAATCAAAACAGTTTCTACATCTAAAGATCCCTCTATCTATTTATTTCCCAACCATCTTAATTCAAATGCAGTACACATCCATGAGTGCTTTTATCTGCTTACCTATGAGGATCAACATGCAGACCAGTAGTGCTATAAGTGCGCCGGGGCTAAGAGCTGCACTCATTACATAGGCTGTTGCATTGCAGGTCTGGATAGCTCCCTCTGCATTTAGAAAGAAAGACAAAAAAACAGATTCCCTGTAACACTTTTGACACTAGTGTTGAGTCAGTTAAATGCACAACAATTCACTTCTCAAAAAGTAAAAACATTTTTTTTTTTTTTGCCTTGTCTAATTTTACAGATTTAAAATCTCTGTAAAAGACCATTTGTGTGCAAATTTTATTGCCATGTGTTATTTTGCTTGCCATAAATATAGGCTCAGAAGAAATGTTTGCTAAGCAAAAAAAATGACATGTTGACCTTTTCATAGCGCCGCTGCTGCTGCCAAGGGTGACAGTGATGTTAATGTTAGTAATGGTGCTGCCCCCGCAGTGGCTCTCACCTGTGTCGCAGCCACAAACATGGATGGTCAGGGTGCCCGTTGAGCTGAGGGAGGGAGGTCCACTGTCAACAACAAGAATGGGCAGGAAGTACACATTCTGTTCATGGCGATTAAAGCTTGACTTCTGGGTACGGATGCCAGCTGTGTTGTCTTGATGTGGGATGCGATTTAGTCAGGGGCGCGTTCAGGTCAGACAGATAAGACAAAGCAGAGAATTACACATGAGTCACTATATGTTAGAAGAACAAAAAAACATTCATCCCATGCTCACCCCAGTGATTTTCTGTTGTAGATTTAAAACCTTGGAATATAGATGATAGCTTATTAGTATAAAACAGATACAAATAGTTTTAGATGTGCACCATTGATTTTAAATTAAATATCTTCTTCAATCATTTGACAGCTCATTTTCATCACCTTAAAATTAAAAATTGGTTTAGAAATTGATTTTACAAAACACATGCCAACATGCCAGTGAATGGCAATGGCATTAACCTGAGAACATATCGAAATACAATGGCATAACATTTCTTTGAATAATGGTTTATGGTTAGAAATTAAAAATTTACTGACACTTTACAATTTCCTCTCAACAATGGCCTTTTTCAGTACACGAGTGAAGTCTTATAGAACTGGGGTTAGAAAGAAGCTTGCCATTGAAAACTAAAAACCAAAACAGGTATGTTAAAAAGAAAATAGTGCAGCTGTCATGGTTGAGTTTTGGTTTGGCTTTGTTTTTCTGTTATTTTCATTTTTTCATCTCTTTTGAGTTAGGTTTAATTTTATTTTATGTTTTCAGTCATCAGTTATTTTCTGTCAATTTTCACTTCACCTCCTCAGCAGTCAGTCACACCTGATATCATTTGCTTGTTAATTAGTCAGACCCTTGTTTCACCTGTTAGTGCTCTATTTAAACCTCCCTCTGTCTTCAGTTCAGCACTGGGCCGTCTTCTGCTATCCACCACTCCATGCCAGTCTTTGTTTGTGTCGTGGAAGATCTGTTTCTGTTCTTTCATTGAAGGTTAGTCCTGCCTGTTGCCTTAAAAGACTTGGTACGCTACTGTTGTCCCTGGAGAAGCTCTGTTCTGTGTCCTGGTGTCTCCAGAGAGCTGCTAACCTGACTAGCCACCCAGTGGAGGCTCTGCTCTGAGTCCTGGTGTCTCCAGAGAGCTGCTAACCTGCCTGGCCACCCTGGAAAAGCTCCGCTCGGTGCCCTGGTGTTGCTATGAGACCTGCTAGCCTAGCAGCCCTATGCTTCCTAGCCTCCAGGCTTGAATGGACTCTCACTCCGGGCCGTCAGCTCCTGCCATCACCTACATCCCTGACCTTCTGCAGTCCTGAACCTCCGGTCTTCATCACTCACCACCCAGCATACTTGTTTCAATAAAGACTCAAACTTTTAGTCCTGTGTGTGCGTCTTGAGTTCATCGATAAACAAACCATGACAGCAGCATCATTGGTCCCACATAGTTGGTGATGTAAGTAAACACTAAAAACTGAGCTTATGAAAACTAAATGTTGGATATCATGAAAAAAACATTATCATTTCTGAGGAAAAACATCTTTATGTATGGTGTAAAGGGACAAAGGCTGAACAAAGTCCATGTCTATATTTTCATGAGTACATAATTGATAATTTGACCAGAAACAACTTTTCTTTTGACAGATACCTTCATAAGACACCTATAACTTTTTTACTATAGTAACATAATTTCACTTTTTTTTTTTTTTTTTTTGGTAAAGTTTTTTTTACACAATCAATTATTTGTACCCTTGCTGTTAATCAACTTTTTTTTGCCAGCGATTAGTCCACTCTTATAACATTTCACAAGGTTGGAACACACGGAAAGAAGGATCTTGCACAGTCCTGGGTCCTCTCTTCTGCTCTATTCTATTCAGCTAGCCACATATGCTATAAGACTTATTTCGACGGACCTTGATGTTAAAAAAAGTAGGTTGGTTTAGTATCTGGGCTTCTGTTTTATTTAACCTTTTTTTTTTTTTTTTGATTGAACATGACCTGGATGGCTGTGTATCTTCAGCAACAGGTGTCTGGGGAGTGGGGAACCATTTCTGTGTTGATATAGCCATTTGTTTGGACCCATTATCCCGCTAAATAGGTCATTAGAATTCAACTAGTAATGTACTGGTATTTCACATATTTACATCGTCATTGGTTCTAACATGGTTCTCAGATACTTTGACAGATATTTTTCTCAGATATTTTGACACAGAAAAAAGGCTCATAGCATCATATATTTTCTTTCATGCTAAACTGTAGGCATGATATGCCTTATCAAATAGGTATTGCTTGTTTTATGTCAGACCTGCCAGGAGGGGGAGAGATGAACCAATCAGCTGTCATCCCCATATCAAAGTGAGCAATATTGCAATTGCAAAGGACTGCTTGGATGTGTTGTTTGGTTTGGATACTACATTTTACATGCTAGGTATTAAGGCTCAGTATTGATGATATGCCAGTTGGATAGACTGTCCTCAGTGCTGTCATCACAATTTTCAGCAGTAGTATATCAATTAAATGTTGCCATGTTAATAAGCTGACCCTAATAGGCATGCAGATAGCATTTAAGATGCCACCCATTTCAGTTGATCTATAAAAGTGACCTCAGGAGATATGTTTTACGTCCCTTACAATTCTGCTTAGTGTGCATGGTTATAACATAAACCATGCTTTTTTGTCATTGTTTAAGCTAATTATAACATTTTAATAATTTTTCTGAATATATAACGTGAAGCAAGTTTAGGTGTGAGCAGCAATTTTATTATAGTCATATATATATATATATATATATATATATATATATATATATATATATATTTTTTTTTTTTTTTTTTTTTTTGTTGTAAGACCATGCTGATGCAAAAGAAAAATATTTCATGGTTTCACCAAGCCCGCCAATAATATAGGAGGGTGCTAGATCATAAGTTCATTAGGCAAATAAAAAGGAGAATAGGAAATGAGAGTGAGGACTACAGTTTCAAATTATACTCCAATGGTGTGTTTATATGAGGACTCTGCATGAGACTTAGATAAATGCAACTCAATATAAGGAATGAGACTTTGAAAAATAGAATCAGGGTGGCTCATGGGAAGACCTGCATAGAGGATAGCAAGTAATCCATCTCCCAGAACATTTATCACTGTTATCCTTGTCACCCTAGAACTACTCTGACACATGTAGAACAATTTTCATATTATCGTTTATGTTCAGGGCTTTGTCCTTTTGACTTTTACACAACATTGTGTTTTAGATATCTTTACATTAAAAATCATAACCTCTTATAAAAGACAGGTGTTCTTTATCAGATAAAATCAATGTTGTTTGACTTTCACAGGATAAAAAGAACTAATTCACAAAAGTACAAAATCACTTTGTCAAAGCTTTATTGCTTTTTTTTTTTATTTAAACTTGCTGTCCTAAGACTTAAAAAAAAAAATCTCCAAGCATGACACAGGATGTTCCCACAAATCTAAAAAAGAAATGGATGCCAGTGTATCATATAGCAGGAAACTTTATACGGTAAGATTAGGGGTTTCCTCTATGGACTGGCAGCAAAGACTTCAAAGAGTTTAGCAACATGGGAAAAATGCCTTGTCATCATTGTCTGTCAAGGCCTGGAGACAGAACGCAACGTGAGGGCATGAAGAGCAAGAGATGAAGTGACAGATTGAAAGTGACAGTTTGACAAATGTGTCCATGAAAAAAAAATACACTAGAGTACAAAAAAGAGAGGTAGGTGGATTTAAAGTATGTATGGTGCTATGTTTGCTTTAACCATTTTATATGTATACACAGTACTGGTGGCTGGCATGAATATAGTATGTTTATTTCCATTCTGTTTTTGTATGTAAAGCTATCAGGTGGTAAATAAAAATGTAATAGTTTATATATTATGGTTACTGCTCAGCTGTATGTGATTATATGCACACCCTCAAGAACAAATGAAACATGCATGAAACTGATGATTATATTTTGGTACTAATTTAGGTATTATGGTTCATGTAATTCAAAAAATAAAAAAAGCCAAAAAGACTAACACTGTTTTGCTTATTCCCTGCTCATCCAGTAGTATTTCTGTAAACCGTACACTGTGTGCCCGTATGTTGCAAAAAGGCAAAAGCTATGCACCTTTCCGTTCAAATGCACTTGCATGGTTCAGCAGGAGACCCTTCTGCCTTCACACAGTGACATTTCCCTGGCTCAGAATGCTCTTCTGACATTTTCCCGGTGTCAGATCAATCTTGATTTAGCCAGATGTCACATTTAGTTAGATACACATCCCTAAATGAAGGATCTGCAAGCGTGCATGCAAAAACACTGACAAGTATGAAAAAAGTCATTTTCCTGACAAAGCAGAGTTATTGCCAGAGTCCACATTGACTTTATCCATTTTTCTAAATATATATATATATATATATATATATATAGTGCTGTGAAAAAAGTGTTTGCTCCCTTCCTGATTTTTCTGCATAACAATTCTATTTTAGTGTTTCAGAACATCAATCAAATTTAAAAGTTAGTAAGAGACAGCACAACTGAACACAAAAGGCAAACATTAGGGCTCGTCTCAGTTTTTTCCAAAATACATCTCGAGGATCAACAAAACTTTTGGGAAATATTCTGTGGACTGACGAGACAAAAGTTAAACTTTTTAGAAGGTGTGTGTCCCCATACATCTAATGTGAAAGTAACACCACATTTCAGAAAAAGAACATCATATCGATAGTAAAACAAGGTGGCTATTTCGCTGCTGCAAGACCTGAAAGACTTGCTGTGATAAATGGACCCATGAATTCTGCCGTCTACCAAACAATCCTGAAGGAGAAGGTCCGGCCATCTGTTCCTGACCTCAAGCTTAAAGAAACTTGGGTTCTGCAACAGGGTAATGATAAAAAACACGCCAGCAACTCCACCTCTGAATGGCTGACGGAAAACAAAATGCAGACTTTGGAGCAGCCTTCTCAAACTCTTGACCTGAATCCTACTGAGATGTTGTGGAATGCCCTTAAAAAGGCAGTTCTTGCTCGAAAACCCTCCAATGTGGCTGAATTACAACAATTCTACAAAGATGATTGTGCCAAAATTCTTCCACAGCGCTGAAAAAGCACCATTGCATTATTTTAAACGCTTGATTACAGCTGTTGCTGCTAAGGTGGGCCCAAACAGTTATTAGCTTTAGGGCGCAATCACTTTTTCACAAAGGGCCATGTAGGTTTGGAATGTCTCCACTTAATAGTAAAAACCTTCATTTAAACACTACATTTTGTGTTTACTTGTGTTGTCTTTGACTAATATTTAACTTTGTTTGATGTTCTGAAACACTTAAGTATGATAAATATGCACAGAAATAAGAAATCAGGAGGGGAGGAAAAACTTTTTAACAGCACTGTAAAACCTAACTGTATACTGATGTCATTGCAATTGAAAACAACAATAAAATAAATTTGATAAAAAACATTGGAAAGTTTTCCCAAACTGTTTATTGTATAACTTTCTTTACTTTCTGCATTTTAAAGATAACAATAAATTAGTTTATGGTCCAGTTATACTATCACACCAGCTTTTTTTCTAACAATTACAGCGTAGGCTTGTGTCTTTTGCAAAAACAAAGAATCAGACATGGGGTCTCATATAGTAATTATTTTGCTTATATTACTTAAAGGCATACTATGCAACATTTTTCAGTTAATTAATGTGTTCCATACCGTTTTGGATGATTAAATTAATTATTTCAGGTCGAACAAAGGTTTTCTCGGCTGCCCTGGGGGTCTGTGGGGGAAATACCGCACTTGCAATTGCAAGAGTTCACGGCCCGCACACACAGAAGTCTCGCTTTACGGCGAGAACTCCATGTGTTTTTGCCCTGCCATTCACTATATGCACGCGCAAAAGCAACAACAAAGTACCGCGTGTTAACGTCAAATAAACATGCAAGCATATCGAGTTTTATTATTATTATTATTATTTTTATTTTTATTTTTTTTATGTTGACGAGACGCTACCGCGGCGGCCGCGGCGAGGCGGCGGCTGCGGCTTGGCGAGGCGGTGGCGGTAGCATCTCGCCAACATAAAAAAAAAATAATAATAATAATAATAATAATAATAATAATAATAATAATAATAATAATAATAAAACTGTCGAGGCGGCCGCCGCCGTGGCTTGGCGCCGCCTCGCCAAGATAGCGCTGCGGGAAGCTTGATGTTCATACCTTCACTGTGTTAGTCATTGTTTGTACTGCCGTTTTTTCCACTTTTCGTTGCGTTCGCCTGTCTGCTAAGCTCAAAACAACCGCGCCTGGCTTGACGGGGAAACCAGAACAGCTGAGCATCTTTACGACCGTGCACTTTTACTTTCGCCCTCTGGGGGGAGCCTCGCTGGAAAATCAACCCCGGTTGCATAGTATACCTTTAACTACTAATATTCTAGCAAAAGATGTTTACACAGAACTTCAATAAACTCAATTCTGTTACATTTAGTTTATTTATATGACACAATTTTAGCACAAATATTATCTCAATGCAGTCCATACCCCATAATTACCATCCAAGTTCAGTTTAAATCCATTCAGTCATTTGTAACACAGTCCAATGGCTCCCGGGGCTAGTTATGCCTAGGGATCATGCAACGTCCCTTATCGGCACTAAGAAGCGTTGAGGTATCCCACAATCCTTTACATGACATGATGTATCAGCACAACCCCCTCATGGAAATCAACAAAAATGTCCAGAAAGAAGAGAGCTTGCACTTTGTAGTTCATTTTCGGAGGGTTGTAGACCCAGATTTGACTCGCATCATCCTTGTGTGTTTCCGTTAAAGGCTGTACAAAATCAGCTTTCTGAAGCTCCTTTTTTTCTCCACAATAGTGTTCTTTCTGTTCACCCCCTGGGGGGTCAAGGAAAAGCAGCTAGATGCAGGAGTTAGAAGCTATTATTAAGGGTATTCAGATGGAGCCCATGGAGTCATCTGATAAGCACCTGGTTAAATAACCAAGTGTTACCACCACTTTTAAAGAATTTGTCTGGCAGCAATTTGGGTGCTTGGAAGAGAAAATAAACAGTGACAGATTGACGGGAAAAGTCGGGCTGATTTGTAAGGGCTGTGAGAATTGTGCAACTGACTGTTAGCTTCTAATGATGGTGGCATCTGCTTCATAGCATCCTGTTGGCGCAAAATTAAATGGCTATTTAAATCGGTTTTAGGGAACCTAAAACTGAATATTCAAACCTGAACTTGTCAATACACCGAAGAGTTCAGATGATTTATGAAGCCTTTGTTCTATCAATAAAAAGGAGTGTTTTGCGGGCTTTTTTGAACTTTAGAAATTGATTCTCAACTCCCCAAAATCTATTCAAGAAAACCTGGCAGATTGCATCAAATCTGCCTTTATTGCACAATCCTTATCTTGAACTAGTCTACTTACATTTATAGATTACATTTATAGTGAAATTCATGAAGAGTTTTAAAAATCTGACAATTTTATTATCATCCCATGGTATTGATTTTAACAATATCTTCCAGGAAGTAAGCAGATTTGAAAGTTTTCAAATAGGGTCCATCCCTTTTTCATCTCATCCACCTGGACCCTCAACATTTCAGAATCTGAATCAGAGTCAGAATTAACTTTACTGTCAGGAAGTATTTTACACGTACAAGGAATTTGCTTTGGTGATAGGGTGCTACACATAGACAAACATGCAGTTCACATGAGTAAATGTAGAAATACTGTATATAGTCTGGAATTTCTCTCCTCTCATTTGATTGACCTTGTACATATTTTGAATGGATCCACACAAACCAAATATGTTACTCCTTTTCTCAGTATTTATTGTTACTAATTGAGGCTGTAATCATTTTAACACCTGTAGTAGGTTTCAAAAAATTAGATGATATAGTCTACCTTTGACATCCCATAGAGTGAAGTAACGACTGCTGGCAGCTTCAGATAGTAGTCTGATGGAAAAGCGGTGTCCAGATTGTGGTTCATCTCTATCCACCACACTGATGGTGTGAATTAACTAAGGGCAGAGAAACAGAGTGGAAAAAAGACATAAGGGGACAAGAAAGAAAGGTTATATTTTCAACTCAGATCTACTCAGTGGAAACAAAGAAATGCATTTAAAATCACTTTGCATTTCAAGTTCCTTTTTCACCAGGGAGGGAAGGAGATGGAGTGAGATGCAACAGACTGAAAAGGTTTTCTGTGAAACAGTAGTTCAAAGGGGCCACAGTCACAAAAAGATTAAAATGTATTTTTCCTGAGAGTTGACACAGCATTATGAAAAATGTCCTAGTGATGGAAATACAAAACTATCATAAATGTCTGTTCTGAACATAAAAGGACGCATTGTCTGTGAGGTTGGCACATTTGCTCTGAGAAGAAGAAAGGTCCCGATGGAGATAACCAGAACAGAAAAAAATGCACTATTGTTGTGTGTAATGTAATAATACTTATTCACAGCAACACACAACAAAAAATTTAATTTTGAGAAAACAATGAGATGAGGTAGGATTCAATGTAAGCTGAACAGACATCAAACATCCCCTGGAGATGTTTACACCTTGGTGCAAGGCTTTCAGGGGCAGCTTGCCTTCCTCTCAAGCCATTACTCTGCAACCAGAATCAAACCGCAAGCTGATGAATTATATTTACCAATCACATCTGTCTGCTCTGTTTCCTTTTCCACCACACAATTTTCTTAATATTTCAATTACTTTCATTTCCTTTTACTGCATACTTATATCCAAGGTAGTTCAGAGTAGCTTAATGTTAGACTAAACTCTCAACAGTTAAATTGTTCTAAATGTCCTATTTTCTCAAGTATTAATATTAGCTTATGATTCAAATATCTTCTCAATATTATTCACTTGAAATATTTGATCATACATTACCCAATTGATTTTTTTTCTCTAAAGGTTTTGTTTTTATATACCAAAGAAAAGCAAATTAAATTTTCTTTAAACAGGTCTGGACTGCTTTTGATTATCTCTACAGAAGATCTTAATATAAAAGATTTAGACTGTTCAAACCTGACCTGGACAATATTTACACTGTAAAATAAAACTTAAATGCTTTTTGGCATTAGGTAAACCCACAGTATATGGCCTTGTTCAAGATAAATTCTTTGAAAACACAATTTGTAGTTTGCAGAAACATAACTTTTTTTTAAGAAAACAAAATTATAAAGGGATTCTTAGTTTGGCCTCATCTAAAGTTTTGTCTGATCTGAGTTTAAAAAAAGAAAAAAAAAAGATATTGATTCTACCAGATAGGAGAACTTAGTTTCATCTCGTATTCTTGACACATAAATTGCTTACTTATGTTTTTGAAGTTCTGGGAGAATACAATGAAAAAAAAAAAACAATCTGTTTTTATACTTTGTTGTTGTTTTTTCTATCTCCAACCCACAGGGACCCGCCAAGAGCAGCTAAGCAAGAGGGCCCAGCAATCCACGGCCCACCTCTAGCCCAGTTGTCACCGCCTTCCGACACCAACCCCCACTCTGATCCGGCACCACCACCCCGAGCAGCACCCACATGCCCACTCTGCCCAAAGACAACACCTCCCTCGATGCCATCGCCCACACACAACATGTGCCCCGACGTCCAGGCTACAAAGTCCATTTTTGCTATGTATTTAATTATTGGAGACCAGATCAATTCGAATTCAATCTGTTAGCAAAAAAAATTGAATTTTTGTATACCCTATAAAAACATATGTTTACATTTATTGCAACCACTAAATGCTATTATTGTTAAGAAAACAAACATTTAATCTTGTGGTGAGTGTATTCCAATGTATAAGTCAAAAATACGGCACAGCATTAAGGTGAACTTGTTCAAATTCATGTAGAGACACATGAAACAACCCAGTTTTATTAAGTAAAGCACTAGCCTAGGAGTTTAAAGTTGGTGTGCAGTGGGCGTAGTTATTTTGTCTGGTCTTACAAAACATGTTATGAGAGAAGACTTGTGATACATAAAGCTGTTACTCAGTTATTATGTACATAAGAAAATCTGCTTATAGATGCAGAACAAAACAGTGTTAGATGTATTTGTTTTCTTATCTGAACCCTTCACCAGTGTTTATTTTACTTGTATCCATTTGAAGTCTTTTTACTGAGAGAACGCAGATGGTTTGCATTTCAATGTATAAATGCACTGTTTGATTTTCTGCTGCAATTTCGCTTTTATGGTTTGATTGTTCTGAAAAGAGATGTTCTGTTCTGTTTTCTTTTCTAAAACCAGAACAGAAGGAAAATGAGGGAACAACATGATTATGTCATTACGAAAGCTCTAGTCAAATATCATACAAAGAAAATCGCTACTTGTAAAAATAATCTTATAGAAAACCGACAGACAGACTAAACAACAGAAAATTGTTTATTCGGAAAATTAAAGTTAAGTTCTGATAAGACCTTTTAAATTTTTCTTAGGGTAGTTGTATAATTCATGAAGATCATCCTGATCATTATACTCACTGAAGGTTTTGATTGCCCTTAACTACATTACTCTTTAATTTGACATACCCGGTTTCCAAACATTTAAGTTTGACGCCTGTTTTTTTTCACATACTGTATATCCCAGCAGAAGCATGTGTTTTCTATCTTAACCTCTTGTTAAAAAATGTGCCTATCATTATTTCTCTAAACAAATTCCTAAAAATTTAACTGTTACCTATGGGCTTGTTAAGGCCAAAAATATAATTTGCAGTGATGCGTTCAAAATCTTGTTTGCTTTTAAGTGTCAGCCCTCTTTGTGGCTTGTACATCATCTGAATTATGAGAATGAGTGCAGCCTAGGTATTACTGGGTCTGAGCTAATGACAGTTGCACTTCCGGGACGCAGTTGTACCTTTACAATAAATGACTTCTGAGCGCTGACTCTGCATCACAGACACACAGCAGGCTTAGTCATACCCATGGCTCAAGGAGGCTCATTGGAATAATGTGGCTTAGTTTGTAATTACAAATTCTGCGGCATGACTTTAGGGTAAAGGATACAGCTTCTTAATGGTGCACTGCGAATATGAATTTGAGGATTGCAGAGACACAAGAAATCTACATGTGCATCCTCAGCTGCTCTATCAGGGACTGCTAGCCCTTCTGTTATTGCCTGTTAGAGGGACTTTAGACAACTTTGGACTGGACATATGTTCTGGACTTTTCTTAAAAGGGCAAATTGCCAATCTTTCCCTTAACATTGGAGCCGGAACATTTTGAATCTTACTCCAAATATACCAAAAGTTAAAGAGTGTGATAACTTCAATTTGTACTGTAGTGTTCCAATATAATGTTGAAATTCAAACACATGCAATATGTTCCATCCATAAGCAGATATTCTGTTCAATTAATGTATAGGTGATAGTGGGTTGTTTACCCCCACACAGTGCACCAGAAAATTGACTATTCTATTACATTTATTACTTTGAACATCCTGACAGCAGCTCCAGCATTTTTATATACTGCAATATTCATTCTAACGTTGCAATGGGTGTCAAAAGGGATGGGTTTTAACTTTATTTATGATTTCTCCTGCTGTTTTGATCCAATAATTCATCATTTATTAGCAATACCCCTCACTGTTAGCATTAATTAAATTGGAGTAACAGTAACTCTTATATCTGTTACGTTTAACGCCACTGGGATATATAACATGTTTTGATCTAGATGAAAGCAGCATTTCCATATGTTTTTTTTCTGACATAAATGCAAGTCCTTTGCAGGAAATATTAATTTCCTACAAAAGTAAGGGAGTGATATCAATAAAGCACATAATGGTGGCTCACTGCTTTATTGTTTATTGATGTTGCACTTTACAGTATCCTTCTTGCCGGTGGCAGTCACCAAGGTTTCCCTTAAAAAATGCAAGTGTTTTTGACATAACCCTTTTTGTTTATTTTTGTTGCTTTCACATATTTTTTTTCAATTATCTTTCTTCCCAAGTCTCTAAAAGGTTTTATCAAATGCAGGCACCACTTAAACCACTGAATGTAGTAACACACACAATATACAGGGCTTTCAAACAATTTAAAACAGCTAGACCTGGTGGACAGCTCAGTTTCAGCAGTGATATCTATGTGCATTCACCTCAACCATAATTTCTGGGTTTTCACTTGAAAAAAGCTTTAACTTTTTAGACCATGGCTTTTCTATTTCTACTCACCATCACTGCTAATCATGCCCTACATTGTTGGACCAGTAGGAGTGAAATGAATCCAGTCATTATATAAAATGAGTCTCTGCACAAAAAAGTCATGCATGTGAGGAATGTCACTTCAACAGGTGCTGCTTCGTCCCGGATTCCTACCCCTTAATGAGAGAAAACCTGGATAATGTTGATTCTTCTCCAGCTGGCAGTCCCTGATTGTGTGAGCAGCAGAAAGAACACAGTCATGAATGAAAAAGAAAGATGAATAAAATGTTGTTTTCATCATTTAAAAGAGTTCTTGGAGAGGAGAAATTTGCAACAGGTATAGTTATTAATAAGTTGTATAAATCCCTCCACAAAACTTTAGGAGAAATAAACTCTGAGAAAAAATTCCTGAATAACTTTGGATCTAATCATGGCTGCCAACATCTTATTATTGCCCAGCATGAGCAGCACTAGCATCTACAGTTTTTTTTAAAAAAATGTAACAGGAACCCTGCCCTCAATAGCACTCACTTATCAAAAACTGAGTTACATTTATGAGTGTGATTTATAAAACAGTGTGTAGGCTGGCCATTTCCTGTTGCTTTCTGGTCATGATCTTACGACGAGGCTAATAAATGCTCTGTGCAGATGTTCAGAAAATAATCTCACACACACACACACACACACACACACACACACACACACACACACACACACACACACACACATACACACACACACCAGAAGTACAACAGCTATCCCACTGAGAAATCCTCAGCTTAGTCTCAGCTTTCTAAAGACACTGTAAGACTATAAGACACAATTTTGTACTAGTCTGAGTCCTAAATCTGTCACACAGCTTGGATTTTTCTGCTACACATAGGTCCACACTGACATACACATGTGCCCATGATCTAAGACCTGAGGTAGATGTCAGCATATCCTAAATTCACATCCAAATAGATAAATCCTGGAATTGCCAAGAGAATTACCATATATCCATTATTCCACAAACAGCATGTTTCATTTTGTAGGGGTTAATCTCCTTGCTTATATGAGCAAGGAGATTGGCTTTGTTTATCATAAATATCCCTTACCATTTTTTCTCTTAGATAAATAACATCAATAGATGTCATATTTATCACAGTTCACAAACTTGTCCAAAAAATGTGATATAAAATAATAGATAAGTCAAGGTATCAACAAAACAAACCATATAAACTTTTAAAAAGAAGGAAATGGAAAAAGACAAAGTAATTCTTAACAAGGACAACCGGATTGTTTTGTCAAACAAAATTAGTCTTCCCCACATGTCTGGTCTTTGAAAATTCATCCAACACCTATGTGTATCTACACTCATACCGCAAGACACACAAAAACATAAAGCAAAATAACGTACACATCTAGTCAACCACAAATAAGTCTAAGACATTCTCTTGAGTGGGCTGTGAAATATGCGAAACCTGGACTGATCTTTTCTTCATAACAGTCTTTGAAGCCCTGTCATTGGCAGGTATTGTTTTTTCAGTGTTAAAGTAAAACAATAATGAGGAAAGAGGAAAAAAAATTGTGTAAGCAAAAAAGTTATCAACTGAGGAGGGACTCTACTTTTTTTAAAGAATGTGAATACCAGTGGAGCTGTTGTAAGAGAACCATGATCTGCTCTCTGTTACGGTGCCCTCTGCGGGGGACTCTCAGGGTGTGTGAAAACTGAGCGCTGAGACAGAGAAAAACGAGCGCAAAGGAAAGTGACTGTGTGGGAGTTTATAGAGTGCCAAGCGAAGTTCCCTCTAGCAAAAATCACCTAATTAGATTGCTATCTTGCAATACCCTTTCTTGACCCCTTTAAATCTCTTGCATCTTTGTAAAGCTAGAAGGGGAGATTTTCCCAAAAGTGGAGCCCATTTGCACTAGACGTTTCTGAAAGGTGAAGGTTGTGAGAAGGAGATGCCTTTCTCGTTCACAGTCAAAATCAGCAAACCGGAAAGCTAATGAATACCTGAAAAAATAAATATATAAACATGAAACAACCTAAAATGTGCTGGGGAGGCTCATCACTGAAAGCTGAATCTTTCCATTACTTTGAGGGGTGAAAATCCTGATTTATTGTGCCCTTCAGATAATTAAATTGCTTGTTTTCCCCCATATATATATTTTTTTTTTCATGGCTGCGGGGTACACAGAAGATTCACTATAATAAGAATAAATATACCAGTTGCCAATGTCCAAATTATGTTTCCTAGTCTTGTTTATACCCAATGGTAAGACATTAAAATTTGCTTGGCATTATTCATACAAACAATACAACTGACAACACCATAAAATGAGATGCACTGCAGATGTTGCATGTGTTACTTAGATCTTTGGAACTCAGTTAAGAATATATCATACAAAGAGGTAGTTGGAGGATTTATGCAGTTTCTATTGTCTATTTCTATAGGCTGCACAGTGGTGCAGTGGGTAACACTGTTGTTTTGCAGCAAGAAGGTTCTGGGCCTTTCTGCGTGGAGTTTGCATGTTCTCCCTGTGCATGCGTAGGTTCTCTCCGGGTACTCCGGCTTCCTCCCACAGTCCAAAAACATGACTGTTAGGCTAATTGGCCTCTCTAAATTGTCCTTAGGTGTGAGTGTGTGTGTGAATGGTTGTTTGTGCTGTCTGTCTTTGTGTTGCCCTGCGACAGACTGGCGACCTGTCCAGGGTGTACCCCGCCTCTCGCCCTTTGAATGCTGGAGATAGGCACCAGCAACAACCCCATGAGGGATTAAGCGGGTCAGAAAGTGGATGGATGGACTATTGTGTCCATCTCTGTGTGTAAGATACTTTTAACTGAAGAGCATTCTTTCTGGAAGAAATCCTCAATATATTGCTGCATCTCCATCTGTTGTTGTTTATCGCATTACGTGATAAGGTATATAACTCTTTATTGCAAAACTTCTTACCTACACTGCATCTGATTGTGTTTTTTTTCTGGTATCTCAGCATACATAGCACCACATTGACACAAACCTACTGTTTGTATGCCTGTTTGTATGTGTACAGTTATTGCAAAGTGAAGAGGCTTTTAGAAAGAAAAAAAAAACTGCTACAATCACATTGATATACGACTAAGCCCAAAAAATATTTCTAACCCTGGCAGGTGTTGGTACAAAATGAGCTTTTCATTTTACCAGCATACAGTATTTCTCTTGATAGGAATATCAATATTTTGGAGTGACCCAGCAATGTCTTAATTTGAATCAGACAGAATCTGCGGAGGGAACTAAAGATTAGACTTGAAGATCAGCAAAATACCAGTGGGAATTGCAAGACGAGTTAAATTACTATTGTGCCAATAAAAAAATTAATAAAACATTGATTATTGACAGAAGTATAAATCATTTCGGACCTGTAATTTTTTTTAATAAAAGTAATATAAAACAGATGAATTAGCCTACTTTTTTTTCTGCCAGCAGTATAAATATGTTTAAGCTTGATGGTACATAGAAGAGAAATATATCTTTGGTGGTGAAAAGAGAAAAAAACCTTGGGTTTGGAAATGTGGCAGAAAATGTTGCACAACACTTGTGGGCGGAAATAGTTTGAGTGCTGAAAGACATCATTGACTGCCAGTTAATTTTGTTTCTACAGAAAAGGAATATAAAGCCCTCTGGAACATTAAACTTAAAGAAATTATGAAACACCTGAGGCATATGTGCCAAACTGTCACCATCCAAGCCATGTTATCTTTGAGTGCAAACAAATATTTTACAAAGCTGTGAGGATACAGTGACGCATCTGCAGGTTATGCTGTCCATCTGTCACCATTTTCATATCTGTGGATTGTTGGCTTGCTTTACAGAAGTCCTACTCAATTCTCTAAACCATGATATTCAACCATGATATTCTTAAGTTTTGTTGGTAAGAAACAATCAGAAATTACTTCCACAAACCCTCTTCAAAAATACTAATTACCTCTAAAATTATTTAGGGGATAAAATAAAATACTTTTTAACCCCATATTCACAAAAGACACAAACCAGAACCTGGACAAATAAACAATGATGTGGTAGATTAATCTATGATTCCAAAACATTTGCTGCTTGTTCCATCACCTCCATTTTTACTTCTGAAAGGAAATGTTACACTTATCAAAGTAACATTTGCTCCCAGCATTGAATATTACTGTCTCTAGAGTTATGGCAAAGAAACCAAATGACACCTTTTGCATATATGAAAGCTGCTAGGGGTGTTTAAAAAAATCGCATTTCCGATGTAATGGGAATGAGAACATTTTGTGCTTCTAAGGAGCAATGTGGGCGTTCATGCTTTTAGTCTCTTTAAAAAAGCAAGGGAGGGCAAACTCTTTGCAGGGCATACACAAGAACTAAGCTGGAAGAAAAGCCAAGGCAGCCACAAAGCTTTGGATAAAGAACCTAGGAAGTGTGACATCATTATCTATCTATCTATCTATCTATCTATCTATATATATATATATATATATATATATATATATATATATATATATATAAACCAGAATAATCTATAAGCTCACACACCCTCTTCCTTGAGTGTTTGGCACTGCAAAGGGATGAAAGCAGAGGGCAGCAGTGTTTAATGACGGTGTCATATGATTAGATAGTGCTGGATAACATCAGCGCAAGTGAAGTAGAATATTGTTTTTGAGATTAATCTTTATAGATAATTGTTACTACAGAGCCCAAACACAAATAACTTTAAGCCAAAACGTGTGATCACACCTTGTCAGTGTTGCCATACTAGCATGCTATTATCCATAATGTTTTTTTATGTTTTCTGTTTGTTTATGTCAATGGTATTTATGCAATCCATCAATGGATTCTCCTGCTCTTCAGCTGAGCTTCAACCCCCCTTCGCCCCATGTCCTCCTTCGCACTCGCAGGCTCTAGCTGGCTTCCTTCTCTCCACTGGCCTGCACCACCAGTGTCAGGACCCAGGGGGAAGACTTCACTAATCCTAATCGTAAAATGTACATCCAAGCTCATAGACATTTGCAGTTTTCACGTCAATAAATCTTCCTAATTACCTCTTATGTCTGTGTGAGTATCTCCAGGTTGAACTGATTCAGTCAATAAGTAGTTTTTTTGACCTAAAAAAAACACTTTTTGCATCAAACTTTTATTTTTATTTTATAAACAAAATGATTTAAGCACTATTAAATGTTATATAAAGGAGCAATAGGCAGTATTTCATTATTTTGGAAAGAACAAAAAATGTTTTCTGAAGAACTAAAGGTATCTATTTAGGTGGAATATGTTATGATGTCACACACCTTCTCTCGGTGTTGTTCTCCAGTGTCTTTATAAAGCCGGGACTGCCACGCGTGAATAGCTGCCACTCAGGGCATAGCACCTTCCTCCCCATAAAATGCCAGCTCCCCGCTCACCAGCAGATGATCAGGACCCTTTCTTACCACAAAAAACAGTGGTCTTTCGCAAAGAAGTTGTCAGATAAGGAAAGGGACAAATGACATTGGCCTTGTGTTTCCAGAAGCAGCTGCAGGTTGAGTCAGAGCTAGGGTTTCTCCTCTGGACAGGGGAGTAACAGCATATAGTAACAGCAATCACATGCCTATTTTTTGTCTTGTTAGACTTGTGTTGCTATGTTGATTCGATTCAGTGTAATGGTACAATTGGGTTAATTGTTGGAGTTTGACCAGCAACGGGCCAGGTGTTTTTGTTATGTGAGGTGAGTACCTGGTAGCCCAGCTGACATAGTTAGCATTGGTTAATGCAGCCCAGTGGGCTTGTGAGCTGCCCAATGTGATTCACGTACATTCAGCACTTTCCTTTGTTTTTTTTTAATAAAAATGTAAACTTCAAAGTGATAACTAGCCTGGTGCTTAGATTTGGGAGGTAGAGAGAGGCGCGGCTTGCGGCACATCTTGTTTTGATCTACAGACAGTGTTCAACAGCCAACATAGTGGTAAAATTTTGCCTATTGCTCCCATTAAAATTACATTATATATCCATGCACGTGTGCAAAAAGAGGAGGCATTTGGTGAGTGTTACATATGACTCACACAATCTCCTACACATGGAAAATTGTCTGCCGATTTGTTGTCTGATTGGTTAATTTGTTATTTTTCTATCACTTCTCCCTGTATGCAACGTGAGCAAGCATTGCATGCATGTGCATCAGAGTGTGTGTTTGTGTGTGTGTGTGTGTGTGTGTGTCTTAACATTTAGCTGTGTCTCTTAGGGGTTGGAGGGTGGAAGTGCTGTGGCTAAACTGAGGTGATCTGTCGCAGTGACCCAATCCATCAGCTCATAGTTGACAAGGTAAAGTTGACAGGCCACTGTTACCAAAGGCCATGCTTAGTACAAACAGCTCTTTTTTGTACACATGGCTGCAGTATATATGATATTTGTCCCTCTGCATTTTGTCAGGCAAATACCACAAGATCAGGAATGGGTTGATCATGCAAATTTGAATTCACATTTAAAATAGATAAAACTTTAGAGATCTAGAGGAAATTTAAGCAAAAATCTAATTTTGCAGTTAAGGCAAATATTATTTCACATTACTTAGAATATGGTCAGAAAGATTTGTGTTTTTTTATTTCTGACTTTAGGTGTACTTGTACTATATACCAAAGGGTTATACTAGTGGCAATGAAAAGCAACTATATCCCTATGCTTACAATATATTCCACTCAGCATTGAACGTTTAATAGTTGCTGTTCTTTTTGCTACTGAGTAATATCATCAGCGATCAAAAACAAAATCTCTGTGAGCCTGACCCTGGTTAGTGATTTAAAACAGCTGTTAAATTATTTAACAAAGTAAATACAAAGAACTGAAAATTATGAATTGTTGGCAAATATTCTAGAAATCTGGCATCAGGGCAGCACGGCAAGTTGAACATTTTCCAAAAAATAAAAAAGACAATACAGGGCTGAAATTAGTAAAACATGCAATGGGGGGAAAAAAACAGGCTTGACTTGCACAAGTGAGAGATGAACAGAAAAAGAAAAAAAAAAAACAGCAATGAGACAGAGACCAACAAGAATTTAGACAGTGGGGAGACAGGTGAACGGTGAAAGATTGGGAAACATAAGAACAAACTAATAATGAAAATGAACCAGAACATCCAAAGAAAATATGAAATAGAAAGAAAAAAACAATAAAAAAACAACAGCAAACTGGGAAGTTAAAGAATAACCTAATAAGGGAAACTCTAAAATGTTTACTAAAACATTAACTAAAAAGGCAAGCCTTCAAAAAGTATGATGAACAGCAAGGGAAAAAAGTCCCAACAGAAAATGTTATTGCCCATGTCAAGGTGCAATTATTTACAAGTAAAACAGAATACATTTAACCAACATACAGAATAAGACTGATGCAAGAAAAAAAGTTACAAAGATCTAAGTGGTGCCTTTGCAAGCCAGTATAGTCAAATTTATACCCCAATTGTTTCTGGGCAGTAAATAAACAAAGAGAAGATGATGCTTTTAATTTTTTATTCAGAAATGAAACCTCATATACAATGGATCATTATGTTTAGGGCAATACCTGATTAATTTCTTATCATAAACAAACTTTGAGGCTGAAAGAAAATAATACTATTGCTTTAAATATATTAATTCCAACATAAGTAAAACACTACTTGTGGTCAAAGGCCTCAGGTTGCACCAAAAAAAAAAAACATGTTTAACCCATGTCATTTGAGTTATTATTTTGCTCCTCCTTTCTCTCTCCTTGTGTATTTTCCCTCTAAACACAAAAATGATTGTGTTGCCAGCCCTCAAATAGGATCAAACACAGCCGCAGTTAAAAGGTTTAGGTAAATCTGATTTTCTTTGTGGCTCCACTAAAAGCAAGAGCTAAGCCAGAAATCCAACACTTTGTGAATAAAACTGAGAGATAGGACAGCACAGAACAGGCTGCAGTGGAAAAACCCTCTTTAGCTAGTAAACCAGGGTTTGATCTGGCATATCCAGAGTGTGACAGCAAAGGCTGAGTGAGTACGTCTGTTCAAGCAAGCCTTTTATTATACTGTACCATGTCTCTGCAGAGACAGGCATTAAAATCCAACATGGGGTAAACAAATACAATACAAGTATAGATGGTATCTGTCCTGTTGTTCTACGGACAGCCAAGTTGGACTGTCTATATAAAAAAATAATTACAGTCTACTTATAATTAGCCGATAATGAAGTCAGGCTATCTATTATGTACTATAGTTGTGGCTAAAACTGGGTTTCAGCCAATAAGAAATGGGACCATCAAACAAAACAATCCACAGAAGGTTCAGGCCTTCTGCTGAAAGTTTTGCCTCCTAAACTGGGCAATTAATGTTAGTCAGTTTAGACAATACCAGGTGGCTTGTGTGGTGTAATTAATCTGAAAAGGGCCTGCAGTGAATGAAGTAACAATAACCCATTCCTAACTCAGACACAGTGGGCGACTGTCTAACATGAACTTTCTTTTAGTCCAGAGGGAAATGCATAGGAGGGAAGGACACCAACATCTGCTAATTTCAGGAAAAAGTAAATTTGACTTAATTATGCCTATTTCAGAGAGATGCTGGTTTGTCTAAGCTTCCAAATTGATCAACAAGGTAAAAAGGAAAGGAAACAAAATGAATCTCATTTTACAGAAACAAAATCCGTCTGCTGATGCGCATACCCTGAGGATATACATTTGCTATCTTATTTTACTGAATAAACAACTGCGTCTTTGTAAACTGTAGACATCAAAGAGCTACAGCATATCAGACAGCAACCCATTAGTTCAATACAACCTTAGCATTTTGAGATCTAAATTACAGGTAAAAAGAGTAACATAAAAGCAAGTGCGTCACATTTATTTCAGATAAAATAATCTGGTGGTTCAGTTAAATCCCACAGACTCTTTTTTTCAATACATAAAATAATCAATAATTTGATACAATGACATGTGGAATGATGGTAGTTCCTTTTTCATACATCAGCACTATACATTATACATTTGTTTGCAATAACAGGGGCGAGACGTGTCCTAATGTGCAGTGTGTTTATTTTACATGAAATGACTATAGACAATGTTAGAATATAATGAATTAAACTACGTAAGTTGACTAACACACAATGATGTTCAATAAATCAGAATATCATTGAAAAGCTAATTTATTTGAGTAACTAAATTTATGAACTGAAACACATTATATAGATTAACTTCATGCATACTGATATTTCTGTTTCTGTCAATTTATGGCTAATGAAAACGCAACACTGAAACTTGGAATATTATAATAATATAAAAAAGATATCTTTAAAATGTAGGGCTTGAGGAAAAGTATTTTAGCTGCTAAAAGGATGTTATTTTCATAAGGTACTTTTAGTTTGACAAACAAGCCTCGTTGAAAGATATTTTTTAAATGAATGAATATGAGTATGAAAAATATATATCTCTTCCCTCTGCTTCTTTGCATTTTAAGGTCATGGCTTTAGGTGCCTTTTCAACATTAACAGTGTCATATGTTCTGGTGCATCTGTTAAGTACAGAAACTAGCTCATAGTTTAAGCTGCGTAAAAAAACAATGAAAATAAAATATCCACGCCGACACTGGCCATTTATAAATATTGTGTGACTCATACTATTCTGCAACATTTGCAATCATCATTCAGCAACCAATGATATACACCGTTTTTCATAGATGCAAGCATGCTGCGCAAGCTCACCTTATTCTAACAAGTTAGTTCTAATTTCAGTTCACATGGGTCAAAACTGAGTTAACAAATGCTCATAGTTCACCACCTTAAGTAGTTTATACTCATTCATATAATTTAAAAAAAAAACAAGTCTTGAAAATAAAAATAATGCCATCAATAGCATCATATAGAACATGGACTTTGCCAACTTCTTTTAAATCTGGTGACTTTTTGGTATTTATTCCCATAAACAAGCTGTATTTAGATTTGAGGAATACAATACAATAAAGCTGCCATTTACATAGTGCCAGTTTTATTTGTCAGAATAAAGATGAGTCTGAAATCTGATAGTAAACTGTCCATCATGACATTTTATATTGCAGCCAGGTACTATGAGGTGTGTAACTGCACGGAATGCTCACATATGTAGACATACAAGCGACGGTGGCACAGAGGTTAGGGGGTTTGTCTTGCGGGTTGCTGGTTCCCCCTGCTCTGACTGTCTTTATCGTTGTGTCCTTGGGCAAGACACTTCACCCGCATTGCCTGCTGGCGGTGGTCAGAGGTGCCCGGTGGTGCCGGTGTATGGCAGCCTCGCCTCTGTCAGCCTGCCCCAGGGCAGCTGTAGCTACTTACATAGCTCACCACCGTCAGGGTGTGAATGTGTGTGTGAATGGGTGAATGACTAAGACTGTAGTGAGAAGTGCTTTGGAGGTCGTCAAGACTAGTTAAAAGCACTATACAAGTACAAGCCATTTACCATACATACAGACACACATCTTTCTTTACTGGGAAATGTTGCAACTAATTTCTGCATAAAATAGCTAAAGGTTGTCCTAAAAGATTCACAGTTGGAAAAAAAAGTCAAATAGGCCAGGGGAAACTGTTAAACATGTTCAATATGTAAAGAAATAAAATAAAAAAAATAGCTTTAAAAAGTTCGAAAATCTCCAAAATGTTGACTTTATTCATAAATGCATCTATTATGTGTACGTGTTTCTGCACAATGCTACCATGTGGTTATATTTTACTCAGTTACTGAAATTGAGTTCCCTCTCACCCGGTTGCTCAGTTACTAAAAAAGCACAAATTAACATATGATGTTGATAAATGTATGCAAACAGTAGATGGACTGATAAACATTTACACCAAAGTATCAGTTGAAGTGTAGATATAAATTAATTTAATGTTATAGTTTACTATTTGGACTGTTGCTTCATAATAACAGCGTGAAATATGTTACTGCCTTTCTCTCTAATGAGAGAAAAAAAACTGTAATTCTCTTTTTAGCTGGAAGACTAATCATCTCGTTGTGATTAGGAGCTGAAGGTTAATGTGGGCTCTTGCAGATGGGAAAAGGAGCCGGGAGTGGGAGAGATCAGACAAGACCATGCTCAGCTGAGGCTCAGACTGGCAGTATAGCAGAGGCACAAGGGGGCTATAAGTGGTTAAGAGCCTATGGATCAATGGGAGGAGAGGCCAGAGCCTCATTACACATGTAAATGCAGCTTCCAGCATGGGGGCCCCACTTTAAAGTCTTGCTGTTTTAATTATTCCTTTGCTCTGCCCATGATAATTGGGTCTAACTCTGCCCAAGGCCTGTTGGCGGTGTAAGGTGAATAAAACACCCTAATTACTTTGTCCATTTTTTAATCGTTATCAAATGAAGGACCTGGACCTTTATATGATTGGAAGGCAACAGCACCTTTTGTCTTGATTTTCTTGACAGGCTGCCACTGTTTGATTGGTACATGGTAAAAAAGCTCATAATCATGCTCGAGGCTAAATTTGTCCATAGTTTTGTAATTTTACGACCCCCTGCAGTTTTCTACTTGTTTACCTTTTTAAACTGTAGGAAATAAACAGATGAATTTAGTTTTATTTAATATGAGGCCACTTCATTGCCAAAGAACACACATTTATCAAACCATTTCCTCGCCACAAGGTAATATTTTTTGGATAATTCTCATATCCACTTGAATATTATTTTAGAGAATATTTTCTAAACAGCAAACTCCTGAAGATGATTGCATGGCCATACTGATAACTACATGAACAGAAAAATGTTACAGACATACATAGGAAAAACAAAGGAATAAGCTAAATGAATCCTTGACTAGAATTATTTCATACATTAACTAACATACAGGAGATTCATCACTGAATCATTCATCATGGAATCGTTGAATTAAACTGTTAAATGTTATGATTTTTTTCCTGTAACATGTTTGTCACAGAATAATATTGAGAAGTTTTTCTTCTGTAATAAAGTGGTTCAAGTTGTGTTTTTTTTTCAAATGTATTCTCAAAATGCTTTAAAGGTCAAAATTGTATAAAAGCGTTATATACCTTTAGAAGTACATTCTCTAATCTTACTTGGTTTAACCAGATTTCTGACAAAGACAAAAGTGATACTAAATCATGCTCTTGCACAAAAGCTTGAAAAAATAAGCATGTGAAGTCCTAAACCTTCAGTTATGTAAAACCCAGACTTTAAAGATCAGCATCTTACTTGTTCTTGTGTGACAAAAACCCATGAAATAACTTAAATATTTTTTTAAATGTATTCTAGGACTCAATATTCTAACTATGTGACATTTGCAAAGTTGGTTTCTGGTTAGGCAGAAAAAAAGAGCTTGAAACTTCTGAGAAATAGGTTGGTAATATTACCCACTGAATAGCTTTGAATGCAGCCACCAAGTTATCTTCAATTGGATGCACTATAATAACATTCGTAACCACATACATTTACTTTTTAATATGTTCCTGAATATAAAATTCTGTGTTAACTACTAGCATCTGGAAAAACATTTAGAATTGAAAGTGGAAAGTTTATCCATAATAACTTATATACAGTAAATTGAATGGAATGGAGCCCCCATGTTCACAGAATTGACAATTTTGTTACCTTTCTGCAGCAGTCAGAAGCAAGCTCTACATGCACATTGCACAACTGGTGCAAAACAGTTCAATATGTGCATTCATACTGGCAGTCTTTCTGCTGCGGCAAGAAGTACAATTTGTGCTTTTTGCATATCTGTCTGTCTCTGTAAAGGGTAAATGGCTCAATTATACCTTGTGTGACTTCTAACAGATAAAGGTTAAAATGTAAACAGTTGAACAGTTTTACATGCCAAAATTACAACAAAAGTCACTGATTTTACCTGCATTTTTTAACCCAAAACAATGTTTTTCTCTGTGTGGAGATTATTGGAATTGAATACTATACACACCTGTTCACATGCCAAAAAAATATCCTTTGTGTAAAATGCTGAAGTCAAAGACATATTTACTTTTACTTTTAAGAACTCTCATTGAGTGTTGTACAATAACCTCCTAAGACCTTAGGTAGCTTCATAAAACAGGAACATCTGCAGGTTTCTGGTCTTTCTGATTCAATAATTACAAAAGGATTACACTGGGTAAGTCACACAAAATGCTAGGTTTCTAATATAGACTAAAGAGATAGCGATAATTCCTTTACATATATTTCCAACTTTAACCCTTAAAGCCCAGATGGTTTTAGGAGCAACTTCCACCTGAAATACATATCTGATTAAATTAAGTATTGTAAGCTCCAAATGTATAAATTCTAAATGTAAAATTTTGTTTTTGTGTGACACTAAAGCATTAAATAATCTTTTTTAAGTAGAACCACTATTACAAATGTTTCTATTTCTGATTTATAGGTAATTAAACTAAGGAAAAATATCTAATTTGCTTAGCCTCACTTCAATATTTTTCAAAATAAACACTATAAAACTACATGAAACCCCTTATGAAAATATAGGAGAAGCTGCAGGCTTTTATATCCACATCTTAACAATAGCTGCAGCACATCTGGACTGAATCAGCTGGAGGATAGTTGTTCCACAAAGGTTTTAGTAGGCAGTGTGACAGGCGGACCTCTGATTTTGGCACAGTTTATCCAAACGTGCCAAAATTGTTCCAAATGTATTTTTCACCTCATAAAAAGGAAGCAAGTCAAATAAAAGTGCTGATTTCCATTTTAGGACTTCTTCTGCACATGAAAAAGCTTTTAGTATTAAAATTGTCCTGTGTTTCATCAACATGTATTATTGTGCACAGTATAAATCAATAAATGAAGAGAAATTATTTATTCTGAAGCCAGAAATCATGACTGAGCAGAATGATCTGCTCAATCCTCTGCATTTCTATGGTGATCAACATTGAGAAAGGAGAAAAAACCCAGCTGCAGAACGTTACATTTTTAATTTGTCACAGCTGCAGCTCGTGACGGTGCACAAAACAGCAGGAACGGAGAGTTTTGTCAGTTCAGTTGTTCACGGAGATTACAAAACTAAAACAGCTGGGAGAGTGACATGCTGTATCTTGTTTAAAAGGTAGGACTCTAGTTTTTAACACTACCAACCTTGGGGGGTGTAGTTAAGCATGACTGCACAGTGAAGCATTTTCCTGAGAGAGTCAGCAAAGTTTTCTAGACAGTTAAACAGCATTTTGTGTATTTTAAATGCTGTATAATCAAAAGTATTTCTAAAAAATTAGGGACTGTTTATAAACATTAAAGCCTCCTCCTTGAAGGTATATAGGAAATAAATAAACATGACCATTTCTGATCTAATTTTAAAGCCTGATTAAATAGACATGGCTCTGCTTGGCTTGAAATCGGGCAGGACTGGTTTAAAACGTTAATGTGAAATGTATCATGTACAAAATAAACAAATCTATATAGTCTATATACGTAACGTCAAATAACCAAACTACATTTTGCGTAGCCTGGTTGATTTGCTTTAAACCAGTAGATGAAAATGTGACTAATTTGCATTTCTTTTTTTGCAACGTTTTAAAAGTTTCCATCATATTTGCATGAACATTGAATGGAAACATGGCTGGTCCCATTGTAAAAACTAGATAATTGACAAAAATTGAATAAAAGACAAAATATTTAGATAGGCTGCCATGCGGCCAACAGAAATGATAATGAAGTTGGTAGATTTTCTGGTTATTACCAGTTGTGATCTACTGTGCACGTTTTGCCATTAATACCAGAGTGATCTACTGTGCACGTTTTTCCATTAATACCAGAGTGATTCACAATGAGTCAATATGCTTTTTTTGGCTTTTCCATTAGTAATGGTTACGTGGACTAATTACTATTTTTATTACCTGCTTCAATGTGGTTTCAAGTGCAGCGAGTCGACCCAAAGACACAACGTCAGAAGATGGTTGGTCACTGATACACTAGAGGATGGAGTTACTCTTTACTTAACTACCGCAACTCCTAAAAGGAATCACACCCACCATATTTAAAAAAACAAAACAAAACAACAACAACAACCATAGTAGCTACCAAGTATCATTAGACACTGAATGAAGATGGAAGCCCCCAAATCAGTACCATGGTCCAACACATATGTGCACACATTTTCACAGCCTGGCAGCTAATGAAAAACGTTACATGTCAGACTCTCAACACCACCTTGCTACAAGCCAACCCGTACCAAATCTAATCAATGTGTCAACATGGAAAAGGGACAAAAGTAAAACTACCTCTTCCATTCTTCACAAGTCTGAACTAAGAAATATGGTTGATGACAAAAGCCATTTCTTCCTAATAAGACACCAAGCTTGGGAAAAACTTTCCACAAACTTGTTAGTGAATTAGTATGGTCCTATGAAACCAGACATGAAGATTCTCACCAAAGATAACTGTTATTTTTCTATTAAAATGTACTTTAACAAAATATTAGTTTTGTTAAAGTACAAAACTAATATTTTGTAGTAGTAGTTAAGAGTATGCAAACTTACACAATATGGTTATTGTTTTTTTTTTTTCCAATTAAGCATTAGTTTGTTTTTCAGTTTAATTTGAATTATTTATGTTATAAGAAGGTTGTAAAAAGGTTCATGGTGTAGTTTGTTTATGTCACATAAGCCTGGAGTGTCTTGGTGATTTTTGAGAGCAGTTGCTTATTGCCACCTGTTATTGCCACCAGATTTCTGGTTTTATTTCACAAGTGAAAATAACATGTCATGAACTTTCAAAGCTGTTCTATATTCTGTGTTTTGTGCTTTGCTTGACCTTTGGTAGTTGATAAATTTTCCTGATATTATGTCAATGTTTGACATTTCAGTATATAAATTAAATAAATAAGAAACATACCTGCCCTGGTTCAGCATCTTCACATATAGAGGCTTCATATGGGGTAGCCAGTTCAGGTGGATTGTCATTAACATCCAGGATCCGAATACTAACAGCTGAGAAGGACACCATTGTGTGGTTATCTGTAGATAAGAGCAAAACAAAAAGATTTTAGAGGTTTTGTAATTCTGTATTTCACCAATTCACAATAAACGTCCTCTCAAGATACTCTGCAAAACTAGCAGGGCCAATTCCTATCGAAATATCTATAACCATAATGATTAATGACATGATGTCACAATTGTAACACAATTAAGTCAGCAGTGGAAGTAATGCCAACTGGAAAAAAACAAACATACATGATATTAAAGATTACAGTGTTTCCCGCAGGAATTTGGTTAGGCGAGGCGGTGAGTTTGGGGAGTGTGGGGGGAGGGGCAAGTTTTGCGCGGACCGACTGGCGGAGATGGGGGATGGGGGGTGTGGGGGTGGGGGTGTGGTGAGGGGAGACGCAACGACAATTTTTGCGCGGCCCGAGGGGGGGGGGCGTATCCATGTGTTTTTTACCTGCCATTCACTATATGCACGCGCAAAAGCAACAACAAAAAAACGCGTGTTAACGTCAAATAAACATGCAGGCATATCAAGTTTTTTTTTGTTTTTTTTGTTTTTTTTTGGAATGTTGGCGAGGCGGTAGATTGAGACAGGCATGTGGGCACCTTGTAACAAGTAAGCATTGTTGGAATTTATGTTTCTTAGACAGAATCAAAGAGGTTTCAGACATTTGTCAGTCACTGAACAATAGTGCTTTTTTGTGACCAATAAAAGTGTTAGCACACCATTTTTATTATCACCTAATGCTTTGTAACCTAATGCATATTTTTTTACACTGGAAGTCCATTCCCCTCTGACGTTGGGGTAATTATGTGGCTGAAATTTCTGCCAAAACACACTGAACACTGTTGTACTTTAGCTTACTGCACTCATGCCAAAATTGACAGAGGACTGCAGCTGCTAAAATGCTACTAACAGGCTTACCTTTTTCAAGAATGGTCTATACATAAGGCAGTACAGAGCATCCATAGAGGTATTTACTGATGGCTTTGCAAAATTCAGAATCAGTGAGATCATACACAGATGTGCACAATTTTCCACAAGGATACAGGCAGCCAATTTAGCATTGTGCCAAAGTGCTTATCCAATGGCCCATCAAACTACAACATGAATAACATTTTTCTGGCACTGGTGATTGGCATAACAATCGTACCAAAAATACCCTTTTTGTCTCTGGGTTCATGCCATCTGATGATGAGACTCCTGTACCTGTTAATAACCTGAGTGCCAGTAAGCACACCCTAAAAAATAAGTAAAAATGCACATTTCTCAGTAACTTCAGTGCGCTTACCATAATGAACTCAATAAGACAGATATTATACATCTAAAATACCCTCCCAAGACATTTTTCTTAATGGAACAAAATGTAAATAAAGGAGTGAAGAAGATTATATATAATTAGCACAAAAAACTGACTTCAAATTAGCTAAATGTTTCTTTAAGTCTTAACCCACACGCTTAATCATATGATAATGTTTGATGTAGTTTCCGTCATGCTCACAAAGCACTATGTGTATAGTAGAGAGGGAAGCCTGAGGGCCACACTGTGTGTGTATGTGTGTGTGTTGTGTGCATGTCTATGTGAAAGCACAAGTTTATAAAAAAGAATCAGAGAACATTATGTGGGAGCTTAATGAACAATCTGGTTGCTTGCAGCGTTGGTCTGGGTATCCTGGTTAATTAGAATACACAGCCCAGGAATAAATCAGCATACACAGCTAACAACGCACAGTTAACAGATTTGAGTGGCACCCCACAGAAAATGCAGCAACAGTCTACCGAGGGGTGGAAATAATCCACGCAAATTCCTGCAGCTAGAAGTATTATATTGGATGAATTAAAACTCTTTTACCATTGGTAGGGAGTCAAGTACAACAAATGTACTGTGTACTTGAATAAAAATGCAAACATAAAAGCAATTGGTAGTTAGCAGAAAAACAAGACAAAAATAAATATGCTATAGACTATTTGAAGATAGCGCTAGGCGTGATATGTTAAATAATTAAACAATTAGCTTCAGTGTGCAGGAGAGGGGTTCTCAAGCTTTCACATGCTAATTCACATAAGCGTTCTAACTTTTAGTTAGACTTTGAGGTTTGACTAATGGCATAAACGTTACATTATTACAATATTTTTACTTACAAACTTATGTCAGGACAATGAAAACATAAATACTTTTCAAGCTTGAGTGCCAAATGTCTCTTTTTTCTCTCTTACCTGCCACTATTAATGTTGTTAGAATAAAAACAGGCAGTTATCAAATGTTACACCTTTTAGAGCTGTAAGCAGAATAAACAATCTGAAACAAGACATTACCCATTTACCATTTTAAAAAAGAAGTAAAAGAAAATCTGTAAGCCAGGTTCATTTATGTGGACTAAGTGGCACTGTTGTAAATCTGTCTTCAGAAAGGAAGAAATACAAGGGTTTCAGCAGCCTGTTGGCATGCTCTGCATCTTTGCAGAGCAGCTGTCGAGAATCTACGGTGGGAACGTCTCTCAGGCACTGAATTATGCTGACATTAGTTCAAGAAGACAGATAGAGGATGTGAGCGGGTATCTCTGTCTTTGCAAGCGAGGAGGTGTCTGGGGTGTTTTGGAGCTTGTGACCAAATGGTTCAATGTTGCTGGAGGAAATTGTTTGGTTTAAAGTGTCACCTTTTTCAGCAGCATAAAATGAAGATACAAATGTACTCAACTGTGCCCAAATCGGGTCTCTTCACCTAGCTAAGGCAGGTGAAGAGTGCTAAATATTTGTGTGAATTCATTCATCCTTTTTCTGCATGGAGTTCACTGTTTAGGGTACAAATACCAGAAACCTATGTCAGACTTATGATGAATCATAAGACAAATGTAAAATTTTCTAATTTTGAACACTCCTGTTATGAAAATATACAATCATTTATATGATAATAGTGTATTTTAAAGTTATACAGATATTAACCTTAACACAGTAACCTGGGATGGGAGTTTTCTGTAGAATGCAATGGGTACATTCAGACTTCAGTAAGGGTGCCAACTGCAGGACAGAACAGGAAATTTATGAGAGCCTTGTGGACTAGATAGGGTTTTTGAAAAACCTTTCCCAGGGCCTCAATGTTGTTTCAGGAAACTCCCAAGAAATAGGCCAGGGCAATAGATCACATTTAACGGTCGAGTATCAGAAAGCACATGTCTGAGGCAGATTGAATGTCTCCAGAAAGGGGGGGGTGGGGGGGGGGAGTGGTCAGTCCGTGGACAGTCAGCTGACTGTAAGGGCATGACACGGTCTGCTCATGCGCTCTTCGTTATCAGATATCCAGGACAAAAAAAAAAACAAAAAACAGGTCGCCTGGTACTGGTCTACATTTAGCGCGGTCCGGTTATGTTTAGCTCGGTTCAGTTCAGGTTGCTTACCGTTTACACTTTAGAGTTATCTCGGTTACCGAGTTCGGACTGGTCTCGGCTCGGTTAAAAAAAGGGTAGTGTAAACGGGGTATATGTAAATCCACTGTTCATGGCACAGACATCACGGTTCGCCAGAACGCATCATCACAGAGCTCCTATCTTAGCCTAAAGATTGCTATCTAGGAGCCTTAGTTTAAGAGTGATCCCGACAGTTGCTGAGCACAACTCTGATTAAGAAAATGACAGAGATTTTTTATCTTAGTGAGGATGCGTGGTTGACCCCATTGCTAGGTGTGACACTGTCTTTTAAGAGCTGTGATTGGACATTATAATGCTATACAGCATATATTCTTTGTAAAGTTTTTCACTTTTTATTTATAATTATTCAATATTCTTTTCTAATATTTACTTATTCTTAATACATGTTGTTTATTGAGGACCCTTCAGGCCATTGAAACTAATTATTTTCCTCTATGGCTATGATAAAATGTATCTCATCTGCATATTTTCATAGCGGTATAAGGCAAGGCAAGGCAAATTTCTAAAAAAAATAAAATAAAAAAAAAAAAACCGAAATAGTTGTGCTTTTGAAAGGAGAGAAATCGATTCAAACATTGTTGATGGAGAGAATTTATTGTTTATAGGGAATATTACTTCTATTCTAGGTGAGAAATAAAAATTATTTTGGTTCATTTTTCAGGAAATTACTTACTTCTTCTTTAGGAATATAAAGATCAGTTACAGGTAAAATACGAGAGATGTGTTTGAAACAAACACGAATGCTAACAAAACAACAATAAAAAAGTGATTCACAGATATGGATAGAGTTAAAAACCTAGAAATTTTAAGAACAACTTGAAACAATACATTTTATTTCATTCTGTTGAGAAAAATATCTTAGTCAGGCAGAAGGTGTGTCTCCTCTCTGTTGCTGGGTAGAATAAAACATGACGTTTTATTGGCGGGGGGATTGGTAAAAAAAAGAAGGGTTTCTTTTTATTTCTTTTTATTTATTCCTAAAATAAAAATGGTTATTTTACACAATACTAGGACTTTTGTTTCTACCTTTGTTATGTTACCTGCCATGCTAGCAAGGCTGTAGGGATCTGCCCATTAAACAGATAAATATGCAGACTTCTCTAACCTGTTACAAATGTTTGTTTCAAAAGAGTATTATGTTAAAAATGATGAGTACCATTTCTTTGGTTTCCAAGCTGTCACTATCTTTATGTTTGCGACTGGAATATGCAAACAATTTCCCCTGTCTTTTATTTTTCAATATAAAGAAGGGAAATGTTTAGGGACATTTTCTACTTAGGTGATCACACCAGTTTTTGACAACGTGTATAAACTGCTAAGGAAATAGAAGCTCTGCCATAGCTTCATACAATCTAGGAAGACCTTTAATGTCTTCTGTACCTTTTTTAAGGGATTAGAAATACTTTAAAGGGAAAATATTTGTGGTTCTACCACTGTAATTGATTAACAATTTATTATATCTTGAAAGTGGAAATGTTTCTACACATAAAAACATATTTAAATATTTATGAAATTTCACCTATTCCAACCATATAATTAGTACAAATGCAACCAAATATATAACTTAACAAACCAACAAAAAACAGTTACTCTTCCTCGATTGCATATTATTACTATAGGTATCCCGGCGTTTGTTGACAGGTACTCTGCAATACAATACCATACACAATATTCATTCAAATGTAACAAATTAAATTCTGTTGTGTGTTACCTGCAAACAGTAGCACAACATTTACTGCCCTGTGTAACGTAAGTTTTATCTAATTTTCCCTCCCTGTTTAATTTAGCCTATAAAGTTGCACATGCTTTGCATATAAAACAGTTCACTGCCAATTTGTTTTCCAGCTCAATGTTCCTGTCATATTTCACATCCCTGAACCTATTTATCTCCCTTCAACATTCTAACCAGTGTGTGATTTGTTTGGACGTACGAGAGATAATGTTCAAATAGTGTGAAAGTCAAAAGGTCTGCATGTGTTTGCCAGACAGGAAATGCAAGGAAATCATGGCATAGTAAACATATTTTCCATGCAACAGAGCAAGAGATAAAGACTTTCAGCTTCTTCAGTGTGTTTTTGCCCTCAGGGTGAAGCTCTTTTTTTCCACCTACCTGTCTAGGTGAAAAAAACAGTTTTGCAAATGTAGCATCATGCTTGCTATCAGTTCTCAAAAATTATATGACACTCCAACTTAACCTGATACGTTTTGATAGCGAGGACTGCCAAGAAGCTTGGATACGCTACTAGAGACAGTATATTAAGTGCTTCTCTCGCACATGGAAGTTTCTGTGCTCCGTACATGGAAGACAAGCACTATACAGATGAGAGGTTGCTTCATCTTTCATTGTGCTAGTGTCTGCAGGAGTTGCTATAGACTTTTAATTGGGTGAGGTTAAAGAATGCTGTGTGGGCAATTTTTTGGGATTAGTGGAATATGTATTGGAAGTTAAACAGAAGTGACTTCACTTAGACTACATGCACAACTGGACATTTAGTGCACTTTTAGGACAGTGATTAACCTTAACGTTCACTCCGTATCAACTGTCATAAGGCTGCTTTTGCTTGTGCAATACTGATGCGCACACAATAAAATAGTTCAAAGTTCCATAATGGACTGGAATAATTGAGGCTTATGCCACAAAATAAGAGTGTAACCGTGTCCTCAAACAACCTGACCTTGTGGTGCTCTAGACTTGAAATAGAATACAATCTTATGGTTAAAATAAAGTTATTTCTTAAAATGCTCTAACTAGCCTCTTTAAATGCATAAATGGGCAAACATCCTACCAATTTCCATCTCTCTTGTGTCTACTTTTCTTTGTCTCTATGTTTTCATTATTCTTTCTTTCTCCTGTCAGCTTACAAAGCCTCCAGAGCTCAGACGGTCTAACAGGCAATAAAGAAACATACTGGGTGGGCATTCTAATGCCACTGACCACATACTTTGTCTATGTAGATATTTCTATGGATGTCAATGCAAGAAGCTTTATCTTTCAGTTGCAGGCATGTGTTTATGTCTAACATTGAAAGGTGCTGGGCTGCATTAAATGTTCAATTACCATTAAAATGTGCCTACGCCATCGTGCAATGCACAAAGACACAAATATTATTCCAGAAATACTCAAACAGCTCAGATTTTGCCTTGATATCTGTATTGGGTAAAACTGCAATATATTCAGTTTATGTTGTATTGATAATTAAAGAAATGAGAGAGTGGGGAAAAACAAAACATATAACAAATATAAAGGAATTTAAAATTTAGCCTTGTTTACGGCATTGTTTTCTTTGTCTGACTCAGCGAGATACAAGATCCCAGTTAGATGCAGAATCCAATCTATTCAGCCATTGCTGCAATCCCAAAATCACTTCATCGGAATAAGATTGAAAAAGTGAAAAACAGCAGGTCTTTTCCATTTTCAAGTTTTCTTCTAATGGCTTGGTAATAACTTTCCTGCTACCTAAGTTATTACATATTTCATTTTTTTTCCTATGACAAACACACCCAGTGAGATGAAAAAAAAAGAAATGTTCTTCATTCATTTTTAGCATTGTGTTTTGTAAACTGAAAGACTAAGATGATGACTATATTTTCCTTCTGGAATGAAACAAAAAAAGCATCAGAGTAAATTGATGACTACACCAACAACTAAGATTTCCCTGATGATTACATCAAGAGTTTTGATTTAAAAATACAATTAGCATATACTACAAGTGCAATATGTTGCTAATATATCATATTGATGTGTATGACTGCCTTCAGGAGTCTGGGGTATACACCAATCTGGACCTTTAGCCTTATTTTGGTTCAATCTGTCCTGCTGGCTCTTCACTTGACTTGAGACAGAAAAGTCAAATGGAGAAACAACATCTTCTATTGAGAACAAACAGGTAGAGGCTGAAGGGTAAAGTAAAGATAAAACATTGGAGGTATGACAGGGAAGTTTTGTGTTAAAGGAGGATGTGATGACTGTTTGGCTGTGGGCAGGAGTGGAGGATGCCGAGCTTGTTCCTGAACTGAACCTGTTCAGATCATTGGCTCTGTCCAGATGTCCATCTGTCTGATCATCCTTCTGCTTAAAGTCTGTGATCTACTTCATCTTTGTTGTTGGGCAATCATCTAACTGTTTTGATGGGAATGGTGTTGTCCACACAAAAGTTTATATAGTCAGTCACACACTCAGTCATGGCATTAATGTCCTCTCCATGTGTTTGGCACAGTGCATACCAGTCTGTTGCCTCAAAACAACCCTTAAGGGCGTATTTGGCTTCCTGTGACTGTTTTTGTCACAGTTCTCTTTAATGCAGGTTGCCATTAAAAAATAGGCTTATATTCTGAGCAGAGAGGAGGCAGAACGAGGTCTTGCCTTAAGATATGTATGAGTCTTTGACGTTTGCATAAAACGAACCCGGAATTTGTTTTCTCTAGTAGAGTAGGTGACCAACCGTTGAAAAGTTGGAAGTGTAGCCGAGAGTGAGAGATGATTAAAATCAGTAGATATTTCCAGAAAAGCGTTTGGATGTTGTGTCTGTGGCTTATCCGCAACTGAGTTGATGACATCACTTACAGTGTCAGCAACAGATGATGGTGGAATGTAGACAGTTGTCAAAATAACACTGGTGAACTCTCTGGGCAAATAATATGGATGACTGCTAACACTTCGATATCCAGGCTGCAGAGACAAAACGTCACAGTGACATGTCCTGGATGACACCATTTGTTGTTCAACAGCACCACCAATCCACCACCTTTGCTTTTTCCGCTCTTCTTTAAATCACTGCCCGCTCGTATGGCCAGAAAGATTGGCAGAGAGACGCTGGAGTTGGGAAGTTACAGCCATGTTTCAATGAAGCACATAATACTGTATTCCCTGTATTCTGGCTGGGTCCTTGTTAAGGCTTGGTATTCCTCCAACTTTTTTCCTAAATATCTCACATTGCCCATAATAATCAATGGACGAGATGGCTAACATTTCCTCCCTCTCTCTTTTCTTCTTGCTCCTGGTCTGAAACCTTGGTGGCTCCTATTTTAGCTCATCTGAGATTTGGGGAGATGGTTTAAGTATTATTTCTGCTTTTGAGATGTTAATAAGCTGCTCCAGGTTGTACAAAACAAACTGGTTGCTATGGTTATGCATCATAACAAATGTTCCAAAAACCAAAAAACCCCAACAAAAATCCTTCAAGCAGCACAGTATCCAACATCACTCTAGAAAAATGTCCAAAAATAATTGATACACAAAAAAGAAGGAATTGAAGTTTCCATGAAAGATTTACAACGCAACTATACGACTTGCATATCAGTCCAGCTCCATTGATGTTATTTAGGCTTCATCTACACAAAGACGAGCAAGGCAATTTTTTAAAAATGATTGAGAAAATATGTGCTTTTAACATGAGAGGACGCAGCACCACAGAAAATGCTGTAATAGGTATGCCGGAACCATTGGTGGCGCTGTGACATTGTGATTGAAACATGCACAAAAAAAAAAAAACAAAATAAAAAACACCGGGCATGCATATAACTATGGCCCCATCCACCTGGAAACGAGATTAGGTGTATCCGCAAAGTTATTTGTTGTCTAGTCTGTGCCTCTACAAAAATCCGACATTTTTGGGTGACCATAAATTATCGTTTTAGAATACAGGTCCCAGAGTGGATGAATTTCAAACAGTCGGTTTCATGTATCCGTTTGTAAATGTGAGCCCCATCTTTTCTGAAATGATGACATTGTGGCTTCGCCTCTCGCCATAAAATGCATGTGCCTCACTCTCACAAACAACAACAAAGTTGCTGCAGTTGATACTAAGGCAAAGCTTTATGTAAATCTTGATTTCATTTTGAATTACTTATTCAAACCATATAACCTTATTTGAATTACTGATTTAAATTAAATTTTCAATGATATTCTATGCACTGTGATGGACTAGTGATCTACCCTGGGTGAAGCCTTCCTCTCACCCAATAACCACTGGAGATAAGCACCAATAATCAACAGACCCTGGAAGGATATGTGTGTATAAAAAAAATGATAGATGGATTTATATATATATATATATATATATATATATATATATATATATATATATATATATATATATATATATATATATATATATAATCAGTGGTTTCAAACACGGCAAGCTCTCTATCAAAAGTAGTGTAAACTCCCCTTCCTCCCACAACCCCACTAATCCTAACAACTGTCTTTTTTTCCCTTTAATTGTAACTGAGTTGCAATTTTTTCAAGTAATTTAAAAGTATTAACAATTCTGTTCCTCCGTTCAATATTTTATACTGCACCTCAAAACAGTGAATGCTCTAAACCTGTGGTCCTCAATTCCAGTCCCCAAGTGCCGGTGTCATGCTACTTTTATTTGTTACTCTGCTTCACATACCAGATTTAAATAATCAGGTCATTAGCTGGACGCTGGAGGACTTGAGTGCATACAGAGGAGCTAATTCAGCTATTTACTTACGTGTGTTGGATCAGGGACACATCTAAAAGTTCCAGGACACTGGACATCGAGGACAGAAATTGAGGACCACTGGTCTAATCAAAAGCCTTTAGTTCTACTGATAATTAAGTTGCAAATGATTAAAAACTCACTTCTTATTTTGTTCATCAAATCAAGTGTTCCATGATAAAATAATAAAACCTTTGAATTCCAGACTTTATTTAGTCATTTGGCATTAACAGTCTAAATGGTAAAACAAATTTCAATGTTTTTTTTTCTCAGATTGCAACTCATGGAAATAGTTTTTAATTTATTAATTTATTTTTTACAAATTACAGATTTGGGATTGGTGATAACTGGTACCAAATCAGTGTTAAAAGGAGGTATAAAAAAGAGATCTGTGTACCTGCTTCCACAGCCTTCACAGTGATGTTGTGCCAGCCCGCTGTCTCTCGGTCCAAAATCTTTGCTAACGTGACGGCACCTGAGTCAGCATCAATATGAAAGATCATGTCCTGGTCTGTTGTTGGATCAATGGAAAACCTGGTGTAAAAAAACAATACAAAGAGATAAAAATAATGATGTACAGAAATTGAAAGGAAGTGGTAAATGTAAACACATTTCACATATCTTTTAAAGTTGTCAATTTTTTTTTTACCAAATTTTTCGGATTTCCTAAAAGATGAACATTGACTATGTATAACATTTAACGAATAAATAATGTTTAGTTGATCAAATATCATCCTGCTTACTCCTGGTTTGTTTGGCTGTTCTATCCTATCTAACCCAACTAAGAGATAATTGCAAAAAAAAAAAAAAATACACTATATTGCCAAAAAGTGTTCATTCATCCATCCAAATAATTAAACTCAGGTGTTTCAATCATTTCCATGGGTACATGTGTACAAAATCAAGCCCCTAGGCTGTTTCGACAAATAGTTGTTAAGGAATCGGTCACTCTCAGGAGCTCAGTGAATTCATTAGAGGTACTGTGATAGGATGCCACAAGTGCAACAAGTCCCACTCCTAAATATTCCACAGTCAACTGTCAATGGTATTTTAACAAAGATGAAGAAATTGGGTGACAGCAACTCAGCCTGAAGTGGGAGGCCACGTAAATTGATGCATTGAACCCTATGGATGTCAGAATGTGGTGTCACTTAAGCTCATATTCAAATCAAGGTAGGTGAGTGAATACTTTTGGCAATATATTGAATAATAAACAGACAGGAAATAAACCCTATTTCACGTAGGGTGAATATTATAAAGTGTTGTATGAATTAAACTATTCAAACAATCGAAAATATTAAGGCCAACCAGCAATAATGTCAGTCTTAATTTAGAAAATTGGTTAAAGCAGTGCAAGACACATCACTGATAATGTCATAAGATGCATGAGTGCATATAGTGACACTTTCCAAATAAAAAAGGGAGTGGGGGAAAATATTAAAGTTTCATTGTGCACTCTGGCGAAAGCATAAATGGATTTTTCCTTCAATGGGATACTGGCTGCTCTCAAAAGACTGGTGAGTAAACAAAAAGTTGCTGAAAGGTTTCTTTGTTCTTGGCTCTTCTATCCGACAAACACACACTTCAACACACCCCTAAACACAAGCAGAAAAACATGTACACATGCAGATGGTTTTCTTGAACCCTCATAAACCAAAATAAAGAATTATGAGCTCTATCAGCTCTTATGGCTTCTGACAAACCTGCCAGCCAGCATTCTTGTGGTCTGATTAGAAAGGAGGCTACGTGTTAGGATTATGAAACAAAATGTAATGGTAAGCCAGAGTGGGATAACAAACAAGGCCTTTGATTCCTAATTATAGTAGTTCATAAAACAGTAGGGGTTAAGAGAATAATTTCCTTTTTGTGTTTTACACATATTTTTGAAAGTTGAGTATAGAAAAGGAGAATCTGGAATGAAAGTAGTTGCTTTGCTTTCATCATGTAGCTGATGACATGTACCTGTTTTATTTATTTATTTTTTGCTTTTAGGCCAAATTTTAATCACTGTATTTCTAAATACACCACAGATATGCAGTGACACATTTTGGCACAGCAAAGCAGAAACAAAGAATATACTTTTAAGAATGGATGCAATCAAATATCTGCCTGTGATATGTTCTGTATGTTTTAAGTGTTTAAATGTAAACTCGCCCGTACTCCCAAATTCACCAAAATGACAAAAAATAGTATTACACAAGCAACAATAATCTTTGTGCAGTGTAATAAAATAGGAACATTCTTGATTAGTTTACAATTTCCAACATTGCTTAATTAACTGAATTTATTTAAAATTTAGATTTAAAATTTTATAATTTTTGGCTTATAGTTAAGAGTATAAAAATAATAGAATGTATCTGACTGACAGGAGTCCCACATTGTCGTTCTACTGTTACTAAGTTATTAAGGCAAAATCTATTTTTTCTTGATGATTCCTCTACATTTAAAACCCACAAATACATCCTTTCCTCCAGTGTTGTGCATGGAGTTCAAATGCATAAATTAATGGAGCTCACATTTCTAATAACTTTGAAATTAATGTTGCTGTTTTTTAATTAAAGAAGGCGAAGAGAACTCAGAGTTCATCTTGTCATTTGTTTAGCACTCTATTTGGGGGGATAGTTTGTGGAGAAAAAAAGCAACTGCAGTCCCTCAAACTGTGTGTTCAGTGTCTGCCGAATGTAAGCGAGCATGTGGATGCAGCAGAGCTGTGTGAAGACCTATACTGGCAATTTAGGTCTATGCATTTCCTCTCAATTTTATATCGACTATGCCACCTTAGACTTTGTTTTTTATATATGAACTAAAGGCCCAAGCTCCAACCATTAAGAGTATCAAGTTATACAGAGTTTTTCTTATTAATTCATTCTGGTTATTGTTTATGTGTGATATACAGAGCAAATACACACATAGAAGCTGCAGATCTGATCTTCTCTCTCCAACCATCCGGAAGAGCAACAGAGATAAGTTTAATTTACAAGATAAAATATTTTGTCAGCTGATATGCTTAAACAGACTTAATATTTTACTAAGGAGGAACATCGTAGTGGATTAACTCCAAAATAACTAAAAGTGGATTATACTATTTTGACATTGTAGCTCGAAAAATTAGTGAGAGTGTCAAACAACTTCAATTTTCAGCTTTTGGACATTTTCCTCTATTACTATAGGTTTATGACTCTGCAATAATAGTTCAAAGAAAGCTTAATTGATGTTATTAAGGGGATTTTAAGTGACTACAAACATAGTTTGAATGCACTACTTTACTGTCAAAGTTATTAACTAGTTAAGCTAGTTTAAACTAGTTTAACTAGTTATTAACTAGTTAAACTAGTTAGAGTTAAAGCTGTTAACATTTTATTTATTTTGGTGGTGTACTATAAATATGTATGAATTTGTTTCAACCTGGCTGAACTGACTTACGAACTAGTCCTTAGGGATGAGCTAGCACATCACTGCATAGATCTTAATATTGATGGATAGTGATTAAAACAATATAACTCTACAACATCAGATATGTGACGCTTAACGCAGTGTTGTGCCAGTTCAGACGTGACAGAAAGCGGGCATCAATTCGGGACGTAACGGACTACGTTACCCATGATGCATTGTGGTCAAAATGGCCACTAACTCATGTGGTCAAAATGGCCACCAACTCCCATCACGCAACACGGCAAAATGGCCGCCGATCAAGATAAGGTTGCTATGGTGATGGCTATAAAAGCCGATCACACACGACAATCTTCCTTCTTCCCTGGCTTTAGCCAACCCGAGAAGACACACACAGCTGATTCCGTTGGGGTGATCCCACGCCACGTGTTCGAGTTTCTCGCTGGACCGAGATTTTTCGACGCAACGGTTATTCCCTGCTTTTTATAACAGGAGGTCGACTTAAATAAGTACTTTTAAATTCCCTCTGATCAAAAGACTGAGAGACGCCGCATCTCCCAGTGATCGAAGAGGACCCCGCTTTGTCTGGCCAATAAAGCGACTGTTGAACCCGGAGGAAGAAACGAAGGAGCTTTTTCCCCGTCCCGCTGCAGCCTGCGGTCAACTGCGCTCGTCAAGACGCGTCCAGAAAACCGCATTTCTCGGAGCGCTCCGGACCAGCCCCGAGGCACCTCAAAGTAACGGGGTCTCCCCTTTTATTTCTGTCTCACCAACAGGGTGTTTAGAAGTGCCTGGGCAGGCGTTAGAACTTTGTAGGTGTTGGTTAATGCTTTTATTCCACGACGAAGTTGGAATTATTTTGCTGAACATTTTCTTTGTATGTGCATGCATTTTACAATTGATTTGCTGTGTTGATTTGTGATCCATCAAGAACCCCGCCGTGGGTTACTGCTTCATTCCTTTTCATCTTTTCCCCTGCTTTCCCCCCTCTCTCTTTTCGCTTCTCCTTATCAGTTTAATCTCTTTGTCCGAGCTCGATTCGCGGGTTTGTTTAAACTCCCAGTTAGCTGCGCCCTCTTTAAGCGAGGCATTATCCCATCAGCGTAAGCGTGGTTACGTCATTAGGACCTCCCCTCATACGTCATCGTAGCAGCCATCTTGGGAGGGTGACGTGTATCTGAACTGTGAGTTAAGTTAAGATCTGCTAACCGCTCATTTTAATCCATTGTTTATTTTTGTTTTGTTCTTTATTTCCACATATATATTTTGCATGTTTTAGTTTAGTAGTGAGTAAGAATTCCAAAGTTGTTGAATCAGAGAATTACTGTAACAGGGAATTGCTTTTGGTTCAATAAAACCAACGACTGCGGAATAGACATTGTTTTGTGTTCAGTCCAATTCACAGTTGCCTGGGTATTCAGAAATCAGAGCTAACCTCCTTTGGAGTTAACATCTGATATTAATACAGAGACAATATCATTGGATGGTGATAAGGAATAAGGATTTAAACTCTAATTGCAGTTACATTGGGGTTCTCACAGCCTGCTGGATAAACCTGGTCGGTTAACAGTCCGACCTGATCATTTATTCCAGCATAAATGAGTTCACAACAGCAAATTAACTAATGCATTAGTGGTATAAATACTTACAAGCTTATAGCTAACATCACCACCATTTGAACTATATTTGTTATAGCGGAAATTTGAGTTGAATGATTTATTATTTAAATTATAATACCAAATTATAATTAATAATAATAATAAGCATATTCAACCAGCTTATGGCATAACAGCAGCATACCAATGTTTTGTGTTCTGTTACACATAGAACAGTGGATGTCATGCAATTTTTGTTGGAGCGATATTCACAGGACCTGTGTGTTGGTTTACTCTGTTAATGAAACTGTTATAGCTTCATCTATGGCTTCTCCTCACATTGTAACTACACTTCAGATGACATAGAACCCAAAGACCTGGATGCATGTATACAGTCTTCAGTTGCACAAGACAGAGTCATGTGAAAGTGTTTTCCCCCTTTCTGATTTCTAATTTTTTTCATGTTTGTCACATTTAAGTGTTTCTGAACATCAAACATATTTAAATATTAGTCAAAGACAACACGTGCAGCCACAAAATATTATTTTAAATTGAGTTGTTTACTGGTAGGGGAAGAAAATCCAAACCTACATGGCCATGTGTAAAAAAAGTGATTCCCCCTAAACCTAATAACTGGTTGGGCCACCCTTAGCAGCAACAGCTGCAATCAAGCGTTTGCAAAAAATTACAATATGTGTTTTACAGCACTGTGGAGGAATTTTGGCTCACTTACCTTTGCAAAATTGTTGTAGTTTTCACTACCAACATCATATTTTACTGTTAGTATGATGTTCTTGTTCTGAAATGCGGTGCTATGTTTATGCCAGATGTAATGGGAAACACACCTTTGGAAAAGTTCAGCTTTTGTTTAATCAGGCCCATATTTTCTCACAGGTCTTGGGGAACGTCAAGATGTGCTTGAAAAATCAAGCCGAGCCTTAATGTTCTTTTTGCTCAGCAGTAGTTTTCATCTTGGACCTTTACCATGTGGACCATTTTAGCACAATCTCTTTCTTATGGTTGAGGCATGCACTCTGACCTTAATTGAGGCAAGTAATTTTGTAATTTGTATTAAGGATCCCTTATTAGCTGTTGCCATGGCAAACAACTAGTCTTCTTGGGGTCCGCATTAAAAACATACAATAAAAAAATGTAAATAAAAATAAAAACCGAGGTCTGCAGTTCTTACGGTGTTGTTGTGGGGACCTTTTGTGAACTCTTGGACGAATCATCGATGCACTCTTGGGGTAATTTTGGTCAGCCAGCTACTCCTGAGAAGTTTCATCACTGTTTCATGCTTTTGCCATTTCTGAATAATGGTTCTCGCTGTGGTTCACTGGAGTCCCAAAGCTACAACTTTTTTTAAATGACTTTGTAACCCTTTCCAGACTGATAGATCTCAATTACTCTCTTTCTCATATATTCCTGAATTTCTTTGGATTTCAGCATGATGTCTACCATCAGGTGGGGCAGTAATCAGGCCTGGACGTGGCTAGAGAAGGTGAACTAAGGTGTGATAAACCATAGTTATGTTTTAATAGGGCCAATCACTTTTTTTCACGCAGCACCATGTAGGTTTGAATTTCTTTCCCTTAATAAAAATGTTAATTTAAAAACAGCATTTTGTTGTTGTGTTGTCTTTAGCTAATATTTATATTAGTTTGATGTTCTGAAACAAGTGAAATCAGGTAAGGGGGTAAACACTTTCACACTATTATACATTGTTCCATGTTTTTCATAAATTAAGTATCCATGTATGTGCAATCATTTTAGGCAATGGATTACACTACTTTAAATGGAAAATGTAGATTTTTCAACAAGTAGAATCCTTAGGTCTTTCTGAGATGTGTTTATAAAGAACAGCTGTCAATTCATTCGATTAAACCAGAGGTCTGCAAAATATTTTTTCCCCCCCAAAAAGAATTACCTTTAGAAGACTGTTTAGAGAGCGCAGTGTGTGAGATTGGGTATGGGGGTTTCAGGATTACACAGTTACTCAATTCTTTGGATTTGGTAGTCTTTTTTCAAGGTCAGAGTTGAAAACATCCCCTTAAATATGAATTCTGATGGGCAAAGTTAGAGGTTGCCAAGCAGCCTGATGTTTAGTACACAAAACGGCTGCTACACACAAAACATAGTGAATATTGGAAGAATAAACTATTTATTTAGCACTTCTAATATCAAAGCAGTGAAGCACACAGTTCTACTGCAATTCATGAACATGTTCCTTTACTATTTCAAAAATTGTAATATAGAGAAACACATTTCTAGCAGCTTTTAGTAATAATTATAAAACCACAACAAATAGCAAATTCCCCCAATTTTAAAATTTGCAGCTTGAAAACACTCAACTTGGAAGATGCATCATCTTATATCCACACAGTGGCTTCTTAGACAAATCTAACGGTAATCAATTCTACCCTTAAAAATGCCCTCCTCCTCCATAAGCTGTGTCTCTGGGAGGGCGACCAAACAAATTTAAATGGTCTCTGATGTATAGGCGCAACCATTTGAATTTACACTTTGGAAACGAAAAATAACACTGATCTTAGGAAAACTTATTTAAGGAAAATAACCAGCAGAAACTTCAAATATTTATTGTGTGGTTAGATATATGCATGAGGAGCCTGTATTCTTATTTATTAGCATAAATCTTCAGACTACAAAACTAAAGTCAGTGAAACACGAGTGAACTGAAGAAAAAGGCTGATAAAAGAGTCTGTACATTGCCCAGGCCTTTATGTATGAATGAAGATGGAATTCTTTAATCTATGAAATATGTAATTATTTTCTATTGTTAAAATTAGCCCTATCTCTTCCATACCTCACAGGTTTGTTCATCACATCTGGATCCCTGGCTGTGACAATGCCAACAAGTGATCCAACTTTAGCATCCTCCTGGACTTCCATGACAGCGCCTTCCGCTGGTTGAAAGATGGGTGGCTCATCAATATCAGACACACTGACCCGAACGATTGTCTGATCTCGGAAAGATCCAAGGTCAACAAAGCGAGGATCAACATGCTTATTTACTGCCTCTACGACAACATTGTGGGTCCTCTTGCTCTCAAAGTCAAGTGGCTGAAAAAGAAGCAAACAAGATATATGATTTCAAGTGAAAAGGTCTATTAAAAACTGATTGGCCACAACATCATCCATATTTCTTGGCATTCTTGATTAAGATGTGTAAAAAGCCTTAAAACAAATTCATAGTTTATTGATGTAGCCTTTTAATCTGTGTATATTTATTCAGATCTCATGTTAAAAAAATATATCACAAGGTTGGAAGGTAAAGAGATAGAGGGATATTTTACCATTCTGCTTAGAGAATCTGACATAGTGTCCAGAGTCCTGTGTCCATCTTATGATCCCTTTTCCTCAGCAAACAAGTTTTGAACAGGATTTAGTTCTAAGGACTGTTAAATTGAGAAGGACAGGTTCTGTTGATTTTGCATTTGTTTGACGATTTCTTTGTTGGTTTGGGCATGCGTTTGAGGTCTTTATCCTGTTGAAAGAAGCAATGGTAACCTATTTTCCCTTTTACTCAAGAGTTTAGATCTGTTTTTTTATCTCTGTATTTCAAAAAAAAGGATGTCATTTATTCATAAGGTTTTCAGGAACTTCGGAATAGAAAAAGACACACAGCATCTGATATTGTCCACCATACTTGCTAGAAAGGTGAAAGTATGGCGGACTACACATTCATCCATATGTATGTAGTGTTTGTTATCAAAAAGCTAAATCTAAGATGTTCAACACACTATTGTAAATCAGCCTTTCAATGTAATTGCATCAGATGGCATGATGTCATAAAAACATAATGCTCTCTCTTTGCCTTTCTTATTCCTAGATTTAACACAGCAGTATAAAATATTTGATCATTGCATAATTAAGGATGCCTTAGATCGTTTGGACAAGTAAAAAAAATCCCACCTTGTGGGTTCTGCATCTGTCAAACGTCATGTAAAATGTGCATGCACTCCATTGCTACACAATCAGTGCAACTGTAACCCAAACATCCCAGGAAAGAACCAATAATAAAATTATGTAATTTCATGCTAAAGTATCCTGAAGGGTACATCCCCAGGGGAGGCTGGATAGTTAAAAATTTAAATTGTATTTAAAAGTTTCCCTCTTGATTAATATGGCTGGAAAAAAAACTGACCAGTGGTGGTAACTCATTGAGAATTTAAATTTTATTTCCAGACTTTCAATTAATATGAATAATGGTGAAGAAAAAACAAGATGGTGAAGTTGTGTAATGTTAATGTACCTTATTGTGAACAAAACAATGTCAATTAAACATCAAGTATATTTGCACAAAGTGCAAGAGTGCACAACTACTTCAAAAGCATTATACAACTTGATGGTTCACAAAATAGACTGCTATTTCTCAACTAACATAGCCAATGTGTTTTTAAAACCCCATGGACACATGGAAAACACACCTATAGTTTTATCTGATCAAAAACTACAGTTTCAGTTGAATTACAGTAAAGTTTGTCGAACTTCACACCTTTTTGTTTATAAAGATCAGACAAAAATACTTTTTTAGTCACTGCTCCATTAGATTTTATGTGGATTGCATCTAATGTTTCTTATGAAGATGGTAAACCTAATATTGCATTTGTTGCAAGAGCTAATTAATATTAAAATTGTATTCACTTTCCTTTCCATCCAGCTTAGCATGGAAAGGGATGGGCTTGGCAAAGAAATTGCCGTACCTCCCACAGCTTCCCACAGTGGTCAGTGGCTAAATATAATTACAAAGTCAGCCTTCAGGCACCTGAAAAAATTTTCAGGTGCCTGAAGGCCAACATTTCAGTCACATTTCCAACATTGAAAGACTAATGACCTAGCAGGATTGTGAAAAACTCATCCGTGCATTCATCTTTAGTCTGATTTCTGCAACAGTATCTGCACAGGTTGCCTAAAATCAGATAGCTGCAGCTGATCCAGAACACTGCTGTCCTCACTAAAATTAAGCAAGCACCCCAGTTCTAAAGCCTTACGGCATCCTCAGAATAAAACAAAACATGGAAACGCAGCATTTAGTTATAGGTTTCACTAATCTGGAACAAACTCCAAGTCTGAATAAACTCCAACAATCTATTATTTACCCATTAAAAACCACAGCGTGGGATATATTTGACTCCAAATATATAACCAAATATCTTGAAAGACTTTGAAATTAATTTATAGAACAGTGAAATTGTAAATAACAATGAACATCAGTCTTTCAGAAAAAGTAACAAAGTATATTTTTGGAGTATATTTTCTGAAAACGCAATAACAACATAATACCAATAAATCTGTCAAAATAACAAAAGATCTGCACTGTTCTGATCAGTGTGGTCCATAATAATCATGACCATCACTGTAAAATCAGTGATTAGATATAAAACAACATACAGTAAAGCCCTGTGATGGATTGGCAACCTGTCCAGGGAGTGCCACATCTCTCGCCCAGTGACTGCTGGAGACAGGATCATGGCACTGTGATAATGGGACAATGAAGGGCTTACAGAAGAGTAGAAACATATATATCCTCACATCGGTTATGACTATAAACCAGCATAGTTAAGACATTATTTATGTTTTTGGCTTCATAAAATAAGCTGCTGGTTCAGTGAGTTTTGCACATAGAGTGGTTTAGGCTTTAATTTGAAAGGTTGCTTGAGTGGTAAGATTGTGTTGCATTGTTATTGCAGTGTGTTTTTCCAGGTATGCTGGCATCTTTTTACTTTTTTTTCATTGAGCTGCTCAGTGTTGGAATAGGGATTTGTTGAGGTGGATAATGTTCAATCATTTAGACCAGCCTCTCCCCGTTTAGCATATCCATTTAGTGGATATGCAATATGCATACACAGTTGCCTTGGAGGATGCAGGTCCTGGATTCGAATCCCCACCTGGGGCCTTTCTGCATGGAGTTTACATGTTCTTCCTGTACGTGGTTTCTCTCTGGGTACTCTAGCTTCATCCCACAGTCTAAAAACATGACAGATTAAAGAAGTAGTTGGTACTCCTGCTCTGAAACACTTTTTTATAGTGGGTAAAATCATTCTTCCATCCTGAAAGTAGTAAATAAATTATATATTCAGAAAAAAGGAGGTTAAATAATTGATCTCTGTGGGAGCTGCAGGTCTGTAAAAGCGTCTATCACTGCCATTCAGTCCGAAGGGCTGGGAGGGAGTTCTGGTCCTTCTCTAATCCCCCTCTAAACCTCAAGTTCTGGAGGTATTACCTCGTCTGTTGGTTGTCCCACATGCCAATCATTCTGACGTGTTCACGTAACGTCGGTGTGCGTGAATGTTCCTTATTAGTTTCTGCTTACTGGCTGCGCATGCGCACTTCTAGTGATTATGTATCCGGTTAGCTTAGTGGTTAGCTTCGGTGATAGCCGTTCATTGCAGCTCTACTGCTCTCATCATATACTTTGAACATGGCTGAGAGTCCCAAGAAGCAAACCACGTACAAGTTTATGAGAAGAAGAGGAAGGCCCCAGTAGAAAGAAATAAGACGGATTTGGGAGATTTCTCTTTTCAGGCAATCCCCTTGAGGAGCGGAAGAGCAAGGTAAGACGGTCTTACGCATGTGCAGTTATTCAAAAAGGGACCTGGGGAAACTTCCGAAAAAATCGGCGACTCTACCTTTAAGGGCAAGTTGAAGAGTAATTAGTGTGTGAGTGTATGTGTACATGGTTGTCAGTCCTGTGTGTCTCTGTGTTGTCCTGAGATAGACTGGTTACCTGTCCATGGTGTATCATGCCTATAATCTAATGACTGATGGTGATAGGGACCAGCCAACCCTTTGCATCCTTACACAGATGAGCAGGTAGAGACAATACATGGAGGGATGGTTATTTGTAACGTGTTTGGATTGGTTGAAAAAAAAAAGAAGGTAAAATCTAATTTCTTTAGAGTTGCCTTTGACTGTTCTATACAAACTATTAACTAAAACATCATTAATATCAGTCTGTAGTCCAACTTTCCTTTCCTTTATTATGTCACCACATTGTACTTGTGTTTTCATCATATAAAGCACTTTGAATTGTCCTGTTGCTGAAAATTCCTATAAAAATAAACATGCTTTTTTTTGCCTAAACAAAACGGGTTTCTGTGTAATGCCGTATTTATACCCTGTAGAAACAGGAAGTTTTTCATATTTAAAAAAAAATGCTTCAGTTATTTCAGTACAAAAGGTGTTCTGATGATTTTGAGGAAAACAATAATTTCATAACATGAAAAAATACTTTACATCTACTTTTAATGTTGGGTTAAAGTTAAAAATTAGATCAGTGAAAGATTATTATAAAGAACAAAATAAACATTTATTTGAAGGCTTTTACACATCATCACCAAGGATGGCAATAAACGTGGCCAGTGCTGTGATTTATAAAGGAATCAACATAGAATTCAACATCGTTGGTGGCTCTGAGTCAGTAGAGTGGGGAAAAAAAATCTGTCATTATCCCTCTTATGGTATTTAACCATTGTTTATAGTTTTTTTTTTTTGCCATTGGGCACAGCACACTGCAACATCTCTGATCGCGTTCAAATTTAAAGGTATAATAGTAAAAAAACAAAAAAAACAAAGACACAAAGAAAGCCTATTTTACGAATTATACTGGTAATTCTCCATAATGTTTTGAACACTGTGTGCTACTCTCCTGATTTACTGGAACATGTAGTTTCTCATTAGCCTTTGTGGATATAATTATTTTCTTACTATTCAGTAATGTTAGGTAAGTTGCTTTTGTTTTATTCATGTGAGGAAAATGTGTCATTTGTGTAAGAATTACTTAAAAGCATTGCACAGATTTTAAAAGCAACATGGTGGTTATTTTATCCATATCTAATGAATAAAAATACACTTTTCAAACAATAAACCACTCCCAACACCAAATAGCAAAGAATAGGATGTAACAGAAGACATCCCAGTGGTATTGTTAGCAGAAACTATAATAAGCAACAATATCACTAGAATGAGAACAAGTCTATGATCTTGTTTAATACAGTGTATAAAGAAGACATATTACTACAAGTAAGAACATAATTCTTCTCATTTGTTTATTCAACAGTCAATTCAAACCATATGCAAATTGTCTTTCTTTTTGGAATGGCAATTATCTCAAAGCTCATTTCTAGTCATTCGTTTTTATTATTTAACATGAAATTCAAGCAGTTACTGTAAAAATAAAACCTGTATCAGTAAACAGAAAAGACTGCAGCAGAACTGCTTTAATTCAGTTGTACCTTTTTGATGGAGACAACAGCTTCTTGCGTCTCCACATCTGTGGTGACCTTGAACAGATCTCCTCCCTCTTTGATCAGATAGCTCATATCTGTGTTCTCCCCCATGTCTGCATCTGTAGCAATGACGCGTCCGACCGGTGTTGCCACAGCTGCCCCTTCTGACACCGAAAACTGGTACATCTCTGGTAAATTGAGGAGGTGGCCGGAGGGAGAAAGCATAGACAGTTCAAACAAGGTGGGTATAGATGGAGTTATATAAAACACCACAAAGAAGAATGGGGGCTACAAATGTCACACAGAGATGAAGAGGAAAAGCACCAGGATAAGGAGAGTTAGATGGCCATGAAAAGGAAATCAGAGTGGGAAGTGTTGGAGGTACTGAAGAACCTTTTATGCACAAGAAACATGACTGAGAAAAGCAAGAATGTAAGATCATACCAAAGACATGTTGAAAATGACAAAATTTTAATTAATAACATCCATCTTAACTCTATTTTTAGCTTTGGCATTTCTGTTAGCTGTTACATAACACATATTTAACAATGTGCTTTCAAAGACATTGTTTTGCAAGACTAAACCCAATGTTGTAGTTGAAGTGACACAAGTGTTCAAGACAAATGTATAGGATATACCATAAATCATTATCAACTAGATAAACAGTAACAAGATGAAATGCCTTTGTTACAGGAACAGAAATTGTGTGATTATGTACTTGGATGCACCATATGTCATCCTCTTCTGTAACTGATTTATAGAACTCCAGATTCCTTTTCCTAACATCCAGCAGTGGAGGAACTATAATTCTGCAGGGCTTATCGCTCTGACTGGTTAAATATGATTTACTGAGATGAAAAAGCGATTTGTACACAAATATGAAAAGGTGTGTGGAGACATATCACTCACTGTCAAATAGACTGCTTGCACACTGGCTTAATCAAATGTACTTCTGTTTATAGGGTTACACTGCTACTTTATCTTAAAAAAGAACGGCAAAAAAAAAGAGCTTAAGTGGGATTCAGACAAGAAATTGCTTTTTCTTTTTACATGGTATTTCTCAGTCTTGAACTGCACTATTGGGGATGGTATATGTACTGTTTTAGAGAATTATAAATCTCAGATTTTCCAATAAGAAATTTTGAAATATAAAGAAAATGTGACTTTGGTTAGCTAATACGACTTAAATTATATTGGCATTTTATGTGCTTTATGATGACACAGTACAGTTGTTTATAACTGCAAATCAGAGAGAAAATGATTCATAGTTTTCCGTTATGTTTAGCCAAAAAGCATTTAGTCCTATTAATATGATAAATAAACTTTCCAGTTCATGATTCCGTTTATGGAATCTGTTGACACAACAGCTTTTAGTTGTGCCCTCCACATACAAGTAAGCCCCAATTTATTCATAACCCTGGCAAATTTAGGTTTTAAGTAAACTTTTAATTACTCCAACATGTTTCTTGTGACTGGAATTAAGATTAACGTTTGGACTGACCCGGCAGAGTCCAACCTTAAATCAGATGCCTAGTATGTGAAGAGAGCAGAAGATAAGAACAATGAAATTGAGAACTTCTAACCTTAAAGACTTCAGGAAAGCAGTGGACACAAGCAAAAAATCTTGCCAGTGATTAGTTTGAAGGTTTGGCATCTGAAAGGTCAGTGAAGATTTTTTTTGATGAGTATAAATTATTTTTGATATTGTTTTTTTTTTTTTTATGAAATGTAAATGAAAAGCTATTTCTTTTTAAAACATGTACTCATTTTACGTTGTTTGATTAGCTTTGAGGGACGCCTGTGTCTCGTCCTACTAGAAAAATTATACGAAGAAAATTAAATAATAATTTTTAGATCTTCTGCCTGTTGTAGGAACAGTTTTGGGTGCTTAGCTGTATCTGGGCTTTATTAAAGAGCCGCAAGTACAAGTAAATTGTTCAAAAACAGCGATAGGGAGTTCTATAGTAGCTTACCAAAAGCCATGTAGGACACAAAGCAAACATGTGGAAGAAGTCAGTCTGGTCTGAGACCAAAATTAAACTTTTGGCCAACATGAGAAGAGCCATGTATAGAGGAAAATTAACTCTACTCTTCACACTGAACCAACACCCTCCAATCCCAATAAAAGACAATGGAGTTTGTAGATTCACAAAACAGGAAATTGTTCAAAGGGAATTTTGCAAGGTCTTGTACGTGCCTTGCCTGAAAAATAGTCAACTCTGTACTGATTTGGATCAGTTCCCCACATTTCATAGACTGCTTTGTTGTGGGTCAGAATGCCCCTTTAATCTAATTTAAGGGATTTTCTTTGGCTGTTTGCAGTTCACTCATGAAACTACCTATTGGTGTCAATGGGCTGCAGGTTTGCACATTATTTGTCTCTTTTATTATGGTCTCATTTCTCTTTCCAAAGAACAGTCACTCAGCCATTTCCAATTGCTTTCCTTTCTTCTCCTTCACGACCATCTCGTTTTAAGTCTAAAGTAAGAGAATGTGCGGGAAACACTCACTCTGTGGAAAGCGTGGTGGGTTGTCATTAACGTCCGTGATCACTATGGTCACCGTGGTGGAGCCTGAGAGACCACCCATTTGGCCAGCCATGTCTGTTGCCATGACGACCAACTCATAACGATCCTGAGTCTCCCGGTCCAAATCTGCCACCGCTGTCTTGATTATTCCTAATGATTGAGAGAGTTTGAAAGCAAAAGGCAGAGGAGAAGTTGAACAGTTAGTCATCGGGGCCAGGAAAGGTTACATTAGTTGTTATCTTAAGCAATAACACGTTGTAGTAACTGTCTGAACAAGAGCTTCAGCACGGTTTTTAAGTAAAGGTGCAAATGCCTGGGCACAAGTTTGCACTTAAACATTTTGCACTGCGAAACCAAGTTCAGCTTGTGAAATAAAATGTCTGCAAAATTAAGGTTTGTGAACCTGTAGAAACAATTTGGATTTGGAATTACGGTTTGTGCATTTGTGCTTCTGTTTTGTACTTGTTTGTAAACATCTAATTACATATAGAACAGATAAAACTCACTTGCCATTTGTGTGACTCTAAAGTAGAACAAAAAATTCTGGTAGAAACGTAAAGGCCTTTGATGCCTCGAATTACTTGGCCAGTGACACTTTACCGGTACAAATCAGAACAAAGAGTTGTGTGTTGCCTTCAGAGTCCTCCCAGGAAGTGTCATAGGATTTACAGTATGTTGGAAGACAGAGAAAAAGAAATTAAGAGCTCAAATTCGTAGGTTTCCTAAAACACTATTAAAATTTTATAACTAAATGTATATGTCCCATGTACTCATGTCAGAATATAAAGAGAGAATATACAGTATGTAGTCAGTTTCTCAAAAGTAGGCCTTTTAATTTGCACAGGTATTTATGGAGCGGCAAAGCTCTGCCGACTGACAGGTTGGGTTGCTTTCTGCAAGCGACAAGGCTGTCTCTGCTCATTTAACCCGCTGAGCAACATGTCACCCCAGGAAGTCTATTAACAATTCTCTACATTATGTTTTAAGGTTTAAAAATTGATGGATAGATGGGTTATTAAAGGAAGTGTTCACCCAATCCTCATCCTTGTCACTATTCAAATATCTTTCATTTGACATGCTAGATACAATATGTAACTGAAAGTCATATGCCAAACAACATCTTAATTAAATTAAGCAACATGTATCAAAATGGGGCTGCTAACGTTCATATAGTGGATTAAAAAAAGTATTTTTCTTTTTGGGATGTAGCAGTGGTACAGGAGTAGAGCGTGTAACCCATGTTCAGAGGCTTCAGTCTTCAATGTAGCCATCCCAGTTTCGAGTACGAGCTCATGAATCTTCGCTCCATTTCTCACAGTCAAATAAAGGCTACTAGTGCCAAAAAAGAGAATTCCACAAGTATTTTCTGTTTAAGATGTTCTGTTAACATTGTAAGGTAAAGCTAATGCAGTGTTTCATTGAGATAAAATTATTTATTTACTTATTAGGCACCTCACATGTAGTTTCCTGACACCTACTTGTCGAAAGGTTTTCAAATGCTAGGTACATGGCAGGTATACGATAAAAATTAATTTAAATTATATGTTTTCTGAGAAACACTGTCAACATTTTAAATTTGTGCAGCAGTGTGATCGACAACTATATATATATATATATATATATATATATATATATATATATATATATATATATATATATATATATATATATATGTATATGTGTGTATATATAAATCTCTAATAAATACTAATGTTTTCAACAGAAACCACACTTTCTACAAAACAACAAAGGAATATGACTCTTCATTTGACATGGTGGCCTGAGGGTCTATTTTCCAAAAAAAATATATACTCATACTTTATAAGGCATTTCTCAACTTGTACAATGCCTAAACTGCTAATTTTTTTTTTATCAACTCGAGGATGATGTGCATGACAGTAAATTATCTGGGCTTGAGTAAATGAGATTTAAATGCCCAAAAACAAGGAAAAAATTCAGGACTCTTTCTTTACACACTCTATTTTAACTATTTATACAAATAAATGGAAAAAAAGGAAAGAAAATAGTTATGTTAATGAGCTTGACTTCGATGGATTCAGTGTCTTGTTGGTTTTCATTATCAATGCATCATTCGGCGTTGCTCAGTGTCAGAGTTCACATAACAGATACATTTTTTATGTGGTTGTTCACCATTTTCTCCCAAATTTTCACTGAAAGTTTGCATGCAGGGCCCACTCATGTGACACTGCTGTACTGATGGTACTTTTTATATTTCAAACAGGCATGTGAGCTATTAATTTTATTGTTATGGGCCATGTCATTAACTATAAGAAAGTTAATTCACACTTGTGGTTATTGTAAAAAAAAAAAAAATCGAAGTTATTAATACATTGCTTCAGAAAAATAGAAACTTTATATGGGCTGGGCAGGGAATTTTGTTCTGCTCTTAATTTCAGCCAAAGTTTGTGGACAAGGAGTTTTATAGGAACAACATATCTTTGGCTGTCATGTGTGAAAATAGTTTTATGCTTTTGCACCGAGCCTATGGAAAGCCTTGCTAAGGAAAAATGTGCATATGGAGCATACTCATGGGAATCTTTTATACTTAATTTTCGTATTATATTTATCCTCTTAACACCTTAGTAGTCTAAACATTGTTGATACCTAAAATGATCTGTTTCTCTTCAAGGATATATTTGTCTTTCTCCTGATAAATCTGTAATTTAAATTTACAACACACCAAAAAAAACAAAAAAAAAACAAGTTTTTCAGCCTTTGTGTTTCATGTGTCTAAAAGCCATTTTAGACCAAAATTCTCAGGTCTTAAGAGGTTCTAATAAAAAACCTGACCACAACTCAACATGTCGCATAGTCTACCTCAAAAAAAAGAAAAAAAAGAAAGAAAGAAAGACCAGCTACTGTACATACAGATGCATAAACCTACATATATTTTACAATGTTACAACCCTTGATGCAGAACTAAAACACAGTTTGGCCCAAATTTGTGACTATATAAATGGTAAAGCATTTCAGTTCTTCCTCAGACAAGCTTAATGGGGGAGACCATATCACATTTGGCCCGCTGCCATTACACCATTTTATGGTGTAGTTTAATAAAATGAATAATATATAGGGCTAGAATGAAAGCATGCCAAAGCCATCCTGAACACCATTAAAACGCTTCTATGGTGGTAAGAGCACGCTCATGCCTACAAAGCTAATATCCAGAAAGCACTTATTATAGAGCAAGTTCTTATATATATATATATATATATATATATATATATATATATATATATATATATATATATATATATATATATATATATATAAATTGCCTAAAGTCAGCCTGCACAGTGATGTGGTGGTTAGGGCTATCTCCTCAAAAAGTTTGGATCTCTGATGGTTCATTTCTATGAGGATTTTGCATGTTCTTCTTGTGAATGTGTGGGTTTTCTCTGGATACTTCTCCTCCCACAGTCTAAAAGCATGCATGTTAACTTGAGATTTTAAATTGACCTTTAGTGGGAGTTGTGTATATTGTTGATGACATATGTGTCTCTGTTTGGTTGACTAACAGTGTCTCGGTTTTGGACCCTATCTTTTGACGACCCTATGACCAATAAAAGGATTGATTGCATACAGAAAAAAAAAAGTGCGGGTGAGTTAGGTTTTGGATTAGGAGTCTAAACCAGTGCACTCCTCGCATATTGCAACAACATTGCATATCAAAGCACCAAGTTTACACTTTGCCATACAAATGATTACAGCCACCATTAGTGCTGCATCATGTACCTACTAATACTTAAAAATAGTAGGAAAACTAAAAGTGCACACAGCAATGAGTCCAAGAGGAAACAAATCACGTATTTCTTTATATTTTCAATTACCTGTTTTCATCAGGGAAACTGAGAGTCTAATCCCATGTTCTTACAGCTGTTCTGCAGTTTGGACTTTTATAGCCAATATAAAAATTGAAAAGAGGCAGTTTTAAGACTGAGATGTCAGCTTCCCTTTTATGGCTGTCACGGTGACTTTACTTTGGCCTCCATGTGCATAGAAACTGATGATCCATACACAGTGTATTGCTGCACTCACATTTTCATAGGTAGTGTCATTCTGCTTTGATGTTGCAGCCGACAAATGTGGTATACACACAACTGTGATGCTACCTTTAAAGATAAATCTAATTTAAACAGAGCTTCCTATGCCCTTTTTGAGATTTTTTTTTTCTTTCAGTGTTTGAAAGGTTTTTTATATTGACACAGTAATCCCTGCCATGCCAAAGTAATGGGGACAATGACAGACTTTGTGCTAACATTGCCAAAATGAGATGAAGTGTTATTAGTGTGGATGATTTTATAACTTTTCCATCTATTCTTTATATTGACTTTCTTTCCCCCATTATCCTGGCACCTAATAGCTGGCAGCGTTTTAGGCATGTCTGTGTAAACGATGCAGTGAGCAGGTGGAAGGGATGATAGTTGTGAAGAGGGAAGTGGAACAAACCATCTAGTCTTCCGGCTTATCCCACCAAGGTAGAGTCATTTATCATCCAGGCACCAGGTGAACCAAATCAAAGTAGTGGATACCAAAAAAGGAATCATTAAGACTTCAGTGTTTTCCCCTCGGGATGGCATTCCAAAAGCAACACCAACGCAAAGGTTCATCTGCAAGTCTGTATAGGCCATGTTATAATGCTCTCAAGGGAAATGGTTTAGTTTTCCATATATAGATATGGGGAAATGTTTCATCAGCAAAGCATGGATGTTGAGATACAGCTGGCAACACTGAATACCAGATGTTAATGTAATTTTAATCTTTACTTAAACTCACCTGTTGTTCCTAAAAGTATTCCTTTTTTCTTTTTTCTTTTTTTTTTGCCTATTTAAGGTTTTAAATGATTTCCCGATGCCCCTACCCAGAGTGTATTATGCCTCTCACCCAATGATAGCACTGGAGTCAGGCAGTGATTTTATGGCAATTCATAAGGCAGTTTCACTTTACTACTTGTCATTTATGACAACGTTTGACAATTAATAGTGCTTAAGGATACATCTTTTAGACACAATCTCACGGCATGTCATGTGTTTAAAAGGCAGGGATCAATAAAACCCCACACAGGTAAAAAAATAAAAATATAAATAAAGGTTGAATAGTTTATTGCATCAGTTCCCCTCCTGTCCGTTTTTCTATTCATGCATACACTTCATGGATACTTTTTTTATTTTATTTCTTGAGGCTAATCAATGAAAAAGTTCTGCGTTCAAGAGTCAATTATTACAATAATTGCTATAACATTGCATTGACTGACTAAACAGAAAATGAAAATATACGAAAGAACAGAAATAGGTAAAATGTTTTATTTAACAAAGAAATCAAAAAAAGTTTTTAAGAAATGTTAATTTATTTCTAAACTTTAAATAAAACAGATTTGAAGTTCATCATTATGCTTTTTAGCTTATACTTTGAAGATGTATTGCATGGAAGACTATCTGATGTTAAACTTTGTAGGAGATACTATGACAGAGGTAAATCTATGCTTAAGTTGGTAGATAGATCCAACACCCACATATCTACAACTAAGCATAGAAACAGCTGTTATGTGTCATACACTGACAGACTTTCCAAAAATATCAATGTTTGTATTATCATTAAGCATATTTTACTCAAAAGTCTTGGGAGACTGTTATTTCCTGTCATCAGTGGGTTTTGCCTAGGAGCTCTGTTATGGATGCCATTTTTGCAGTTTCCTTCTCATTGTTGAGTCAGCAAAACCCACCTTAATTATGGATGCTGATGCCAGAGCTGCTTTAAATGCTGCTCTGGGTTCATTTTGAACCCTCTGAATAAGTCTTTGGAGAGCCCTTGGTGTAACTAAGGAACACTGACCAATCCTGGTGTTAAGGGTCTCACTGTGTTTTGTACCCCTCTCCAAACCTATAGATATAATTTACTTTGTTTATTTTCTGTTCTAAAAAATAATTTTGATTGACTCATGATGTTGTGCTCTTTAAAACATTTGACCTACGTTATGTTGTCAAACAAGTTTGATTTATGAACTCTCCTGATCCCACCAGTTCAGCAATAATCAGATCTGGGCACGGGCGGTTAAACTGAACGAAAAAATGTGGCAAATCACAGGTAATTCATAATTTAACAACTGGGGTCAATTCCTTTTTCACAAAGGCCAGGTTGGTTTGGATAGCTTTTTTTTTTCCTTTTAATAAATTATATTATTATTCGATAACCACTATTTTGTTTGATGACCAAACATATTTAAGACAAATAGTAAAAACCGATCAAATCCATAAAGAGGCAGACACATTTCACTGCAATTTATTACACATTTATAACACATTTATGGTGCTTTGTTTAGCAAGACATGCACTGCAAAGTATATTTAGTCATTGATGAAGGAGGTTCTTGACAAAAAAAAAAAAACTATAACGATGCCAGACAAAGGGATTTTATGGTTTAGTTTATGTTCTTGAGCATTTGGTCCATGAAAATTAAGCTGACACTAAAAGAACAGGCAGCAAAGATAAAAATAGGAAAGTAAATACCAGCTTCTGGTGATTCGTCTTACCTGTATGTTTATCAACAGTGAAAAACTTTTCTCCATCCAGTACACTGTAAACCACTCTGGCACTGCTGCCATATGTAGGGTCATCAGCATCCGACGCAGTAACCTTCATGACAGACGTTCCTGTAGAAGACAGACCACACAATGTAAAAATAAAAATGGCAGTGAAGACTATAGAGCCAGAAAGCCACTGGGGACTAGTCCTGGATTCCTAAATCGGTGAAGGCTAGACGCAAAGGTGTTTTAAGTTTGTCTTTGTGAGGACAAACGGAAGCTTTGGAGCTTCTGAACAGACTGGTGAAGCATAACTCATCAGCATAGACAGGAATGGTCCAGGCTTAGTTTGGTTAAGTCACTGTTTGTGTGGAACTTAAAGGCATAAGCAAAAAGTGTGGGCTAAAAAGGTGATCTCTAAACAAGAATGAAAAGTAACTGTGCGTTCAAATTTGTACAAGATTCAGCATTTGCACTCATACATAGCTCATGTTCCTGAGATTAGTACATTTGCGGCTGTGGCAGCAGTAAACTAATTCAACCTTTATGAACATAATTTTCCTTGCAGGTTTTTTTAAATTATATTCTCACTACACCAGTGAGCCACAACATTACTTTGAGATTTTCTTTTCATCGACACAGATTGTCTCACTAAGGACAGGAAACATGAAGCTTTACAGTTAACATTACATTTTCAAAGACTCTAACAAGCTACACAGATCTGGATCAAACAACATCTGCTTAATGGCACTTAAGCAAAAAAGAAAAAGCACCAGAAAGTTTTGTACGTGACATAAGTGTGTGTGGCACAGTTATTAATATACGCTCAGTGCTTTTTTTGTCTCCGGTGTGCATACACAAGCCTCTAGCAGCAGTTACGCAGGCACATCACCCCATTTAGTCACACGTTTTAGTTAAATCTAAGCCCAGAGCTTTGAAAACTCAAAGTTCCTAATTAGAATGGTAATAAATAACTGCATATTTATTTCCCATCTCAACAACATTTTGCCTCTATAAATATATTTATTTGGACATAAAAGAACGTGAAAAGAGGCAAAAAAGGAGATGTTTGTAGATGCCACAGGTCTTGAAGGACACAGAGTCCGCCTCTGTCTCCAATCATCTGGCCAGTGCTATGGGTAATTACTAGCAGCTGGTCTTGTCCAATAAAGGTCACCACTGTAGCCCATCTCAGAGCCCTGTCATGCTACTGTCCAGCGACATAATGACCATATGCTAATGATGCTAATTAGCCGGAAGTGTCAGAGCACTGTTTGTTTCCTGTCATTGAAGGGAGTTCCTAGGAGGTTAGTGGAATACCATTAAGGTCAAGGAAGCCATTAAGTCACATGCCTCGGATTACCATTCCAAGGTGCCACCCGAACCACTCTTTTGTACCCTACTGTATGTGAAAAGAAGCTGGCCACTTTACATGTCGTTTAACATGCAATTTTTGCTTGGTGATAAAAATACGTTTTGAGATTTTCATTAAAATGTGGATTAACACAATAGAGTTACTTGAACATATTGAACATGAATAGGCTGGAAAGAGGTTTCCATTTTTATTGCAAGTTAAATCCCTATACCATTATCCATTCCAAATATCCAAGAGGATACATCACTTTGAACCATAAAGGTTGTAAATATGCAGCATTCCAGCTGAGAAATTAGGGAGATATCATTATTTCATGGAAATACGAGACCGCAAAAGGCAAGGTATTTTCAATTCTGGCAAAAGGCATGAATTTATCTCATTTTTATTCTGCTGATTAGCCATACTGCTGTGGGTCCAACAAAGCCATTTTATCCATGGGATTACTTTCTTATCTTAATTTTCCCCAGGTAACACTCAGTTAGATGCCAAGCTGTTTCTGGATACCGCTGGCAGCAACGTCAGGCGGTTTGAAAGAACTATAGAAATGCAAATGTTTCTTTAATGTGTTTATATCAACTGGAGAAGGGAACGAGTTTGGCACTTGGATTCCTATTTACTTTTTGGCTTGCAAGAATTTTTTCTTTGAGAAAAGACATTACTTAACAAATTTTATGGTATCACTGATCCAGATGTAAGTGCTGATGTGTCTGTACTCATTTCAAAATAAAATTAAATATTTAAAATATTATGAATATATATATACAACAAAATACGAACAGTAAATGGCTGTACATCATTGAACATGTTATATTGCATTAAAACACGTAAATGTAGTTTGCAATGTATTAGCTCTTTGATCAGTGAACAAGGATTGAAGAGCACTGTATGCATGCTTCTCATTTATCATTGTGCAACATCAATATTACTTAAGAGACAGACTAAACACAACTTATGTTGTTGTTTTCATAGTTTAATATTTAGAATTAAACTGTTTTTAGACGATTTCAGAATTAAATTTATTTAATTGAAAAAATATCTTTTTTGGTGGAGTTTATTTTACTGAATAATCTAGTTAATGATCTTAAGTATTGCTTAAATATTATTATATGCTTGTTATTCATATTGTTTTCTGATAATTACAACTACCAGACATTATATTTTTCAACTTCTTGACCAGTTTTAAAGCTTGGTACATTACTGTATATGCCATCAAACAGAGACTTTTAACCCTGCCACCGTCCTTCACAGTGTTTTATAATAAATCTTTCATTAGCCACTTATACGCACTCACAAAGCACTACACATTCATTGAACTGCTGTCCACATATATGCAGTGCTTTTTCAAGAAAATCCCTCTCATAGTCTCCTGCAAAGCAAAGCAAGATATTGGAAGCAATATTGGTGTTCACGGACTTACCCAAAACAATTTTAGAGGAGAGGAATATATTCTATATGCCTGACTCAACACATATCCGATCGCACAAGGGTTGGTTAACGAAATGTACGTCAACCTTAATAATGTAATGCAGTCTGGCATTTCTATGACACACATTGCGAGTCTTCATTTTTTGATCAATAAGAGCAAATATTTTCATGTGTTAAATGACAACAAATATGCAATGGAACAAGTATCACTGCGTGAAGAGAAGCAACCTGCTGATATTTCATTATTTGCGGACAGGTCACCAGTCCTCCAAAAGGCTAAGACACACACACACACACACACACACACACACACACACAAATACACACACACACACACACACACACACAGGCTGCGATCCACCACTACACCCAACGGTCAATTTGAAAAAAAAAAGAAAGAAGTTATCCTAACCTGCGAGCTAATGGGGACCTTTGGACAGTAGGAGGAAACCACACACAGAGAGCACAGTAAGGACCACAGCAAAGATGCATAGAGGCAACCCTTTCAACTGACAGAACTAACCTCTGCAACACAGGGACACCCAAACAGTGGGACCCTTTTTAAGGACAAATTAGTTAAACTTGGTCTAATTACAGACAGTGAAATATGAAAACTTATAACAGGAAATGAAAGGAACAGTAACTAAAACAAAATTATGTTGAAATATCTTACACTATGATTCACCTGAGCATAAAAGACTAGAGAGGGTTACAATAGCTCTTTGCTGTGCAACATTAATGAGGGTACCACTTTGTTATTCATAATACTCTAACAGAGTGGATAAATAGGTGGTGGAGATATGTATCACAAATCTCAAATGTTATATTCCTTTTTAATATTTCTATAATTGTATCATTTGTTTTTTTTATTGCTTACAATTCCCAAGACTGGGTGGGATTGACATACATTTAAAAACACCAAAGAAAATTAACAGTTTGTATAGTTATTGTTTTTTGCCTTTTTTTCAGTATTGAATTTGTTAATGTGTCCTGTTTCTGGATTTCAAAATACGTCAAGCATAGTTATGAGATTTCTTTGTTAGAAGGTACTTTACGGAATTAGCTTTTGGGTGTGTGAGCATGAGATGGAAATGTGTATGTGTATATATATATATATATATATATATATATATATATATATATATATATATATATATATATATATATATATATATACATACATATATATAGATAGATATATATATACATACATATATATATATATATATATATATATATATATATATATATATATATATATATATATATATATATATATATATAGATAGATAGATAGATAGATAGATAGATAGATAGTTATAGCTATATTTATGTGTGTGTGTGGATAGATATACATTACATATCTATCTATTACTTTGTTCCATTATACATTATGAATAGTACAAATAATATTCTAGTAAAAAAAGCTAATCACATGACGTGAAAATACACAAGGGAGAGGGTTGCTTCTAGGGTGGGAAGGATTCACTGGGGGATTGGTGACAATGGCTATATAGTCAGATTTATGCATGAGTTTGGTTTAATGGTATCAACACAGGCTGTCGGAATGGCTTCCCACACCATTTCAGCACTCTGGGAGAGATGGTTCAATTACTGCAAAGGGAGCGGGAGGAGTGGGCCACGTGTGAGACACTAGACTGACAGCTATTTAAGAGGCAGCCTCGTAAAAGAGATTTGTGCCTATCTCAGCTGGTGCGATACTAGTACGGGCTTCAATGGAGGGGTCTAACTGCTGCAACTCTGAGCCTCTCTCCTGCCTCGACCCACCTTAATCTTCAGGACTGAGTGCTCCCTGCCCGCATTATGGATCATTTAGTAAAGCCATAAAAGCTGAGATGTTTTCACATGAAAAGTTATTCCTTTACTACTTCAAATCTGATTCATTTCTTGCTCATCCACATAAATGCCCCAGGAGAGGGATGGCAGAGGGAGTAAGGCAGAGAAAGATGGGTGGAAGCGAATAAAGTTTAAGGAGGAGAAAAATCTGTGATGTCATAACAGCCAGGAGCCAGCTTACATTGATTTCTTCCAGATCTCAACGAGGACTTCGGGATATTTTTAATCTACGTTTAATAATATTGCAATGCAATCTTTGTTTGCTTGTGAACCTGTGTCTTTTAAGAGATCTAATCATAATTTGTCTTGCGAGACAATGTTGTAAACCAGTGTGGCATATCAGTGTTAAGTTTCTGTATTTTATTACTATGAGTGTTTCTTTGGGGGATTCAATGTGTTTAATTCATAAAGGTTCTCACTCCTTGAATATGTATAGTATGTATATATAAATAATTTACCATGTCATTAACTTCACTTGTATTTGTAAAGCTATTACATCTTCGATAAACTTACCTTCAAAAATGAAAAAAGGTAGTAACCATGGTACCAAAATTAAAGAAACAGAAGCCATGAAAATACCTTTTTTTCCCCAGTTAATTACCACTTAACATGTTTTACATGTGTATATATTTAGATGCCAAGTATTCTATATGACATATGAAATGTCTGGAAAACTGCCTGGAAAAGTAAAATGCCAGGGCTTCTGTGGTATATCAGATTTCTTTGAAAAAAAAACAAAAAACTTTGATCTCTAATATCACTATTGTAAATCTACAATGCTGCTGTTGTTTTTTAAGCAATGCTTATGCTTGGTTATTACTGTATTCCATATCATCACTCTGTTTCTTCCCCTCTCCCAAATATGTAGAAACATGACCTTGCATGCTTAGATCAGCCAAAATCAATTATGTCAGGCACTGTGGTTGAGGGCATATTGCAGCATGTTGTTAGTCATATACATAAAGTTAGCTTGCAGAGCATATTGATTGCAAGGTGCCTGCATTGCTGCAGTCCTCTCACCTGTGGTGCCAGTGATCTGAACTGCCTCCTGCATAGTTAGTATCATAAAGGTTTTTATAGAGATCTTAGTACCTTGCAACCATTCACGAACAGAGAAGAGAGGACAGCAACTATTCATTCAATTCCTTTTTGGAATTTCTGCATTACATGTAAAAGGTTTTGGGGCATGTTTAATGCTAACTGAGTGAATGTGTAGGATAAAGGTCAAGAGATCAAGAAAAAAAAAGAAAACACTTACTTGGTCTGTCTTACATGCTGTTATTCACATTTTTAAAATACTCAAAGACTGACTGTTATGAAATGGGTACAGAGTCATAATTTAAAGAAAGGGTTGTCGGATTTTGGTAAATAAATTACTAGAGGTTTCAGGAATAAAGCCTGTGATAGATGTTTTTCTTAAATGTTGAGTATGCATATATCAACAAAACAACATTTGAGCAAATAATTTCAAACATGATCAGTGTGTACATATGAATCCAAGCAAGTTTCCTTTGTACATTGCCAGTAAACATGGGAATATGAGTAAAATGTATTTTTCCTTCCCTGCATGCTCACAATCATATCTGTCTGAAAGAAGAAGCACAATGTTATCAAATATTAGAAAAACTCCTAAATGAGGTGACATTTTTTTATTGTAGTTCATGAGCAAAATCAAACATTTATCTCTTAGTTATACAAACAAATGAATGCAGACTTACATTCAGGAGGAGATGAAGCACAGGCATTTAAAATTTCATGTAAAGGGTTATTCATATATCTAGTGTAAATTAAGTCATAGGGTTAAGCATAATGCTTTGTAACTGCAGTTTGATGAGCAAAAAAGGAAGTGACCCACTCTAACCACTAGCTGTGTTTCCATCAACGTTTTTTAATGTGCATTTTGAAGTCTCGCATTAGAAAAGGTTGATAAAAATGGTAAAAGTCTAATTTAACAAAAGTTTTTGTTTTTTTTTGTCCACTTGAGGTGTTTTTTCGTTCTTCCAAAAGAGAGTTAATGTGCCAAATGGGAGACATATTTACCTTCCATGACTGAACTGTTTCCACTGTCAGTGTCTTCCTGGATATTCCCAATAGGTGCAAGGACATGCATTTCTTTCTCTACATCTCGAGACAACATATAACATCGTCAGTACTAGTTGACATGAAAGAAACAATGACAACTTGCCTGATAGCAACACAGTCCTGAAAACAACTCTTCATTTTTCTCAGATGTGTTGTCCAGGCTAATTTCCAACCATGTATAACGTCAACTTCTGACCAAATTATGCTTTTAGCAGTTTTGTTTATTCCCTCTAAAGCAGTGGATGGAAATACAGCTAATTCACATTTTCTTTTTTTTCCCCTTCTGTGCAACCTTTTAAAAGATTGCTCAAAATTTGCATCATTATCGGATGGAAACATAGTCCCTGACTAGTAATCTTCAAGAAAGGATAAAGTATCGGAGTGCATAGGCTTGATGCACAATAGGTAGTTTTATAATAAAGAAATAAATCAGTCTCTCCAAGAAGTCACCCCTTCTATACAATGCATGTTTGTAGTGAGTTCCCAACCACGCTGCTCATCAGAATGAATATATCATGCATTGAACCATAGCACCTTGCCACTATGGTGGTTTGTTGTAGCTGCCTATAACATATTCCGTGACTTAAAAACTATTTGAATAAAACGATTCAAATTGAATTTGAATCGTTTTACAGCAATGTATATTCAGCCAATAGACTCAGTTACAATAATAAAAAATAAAAAAAACTATCTTGTTAGAAATTGTGCTTTCATAATGCTTTCCAGTGCATTGAATGGGAGTTTTATAAACCTGGCCAAAGTGTGGATAATTCCATCCCACATGGCTGGCATAGCTTGGATTTGGCTCTAGTACAGTTTTAATTAGTCTGACAGTACCCTCATCTAAAAAGCCTCTGGTCCTAGAAATCCCAGTGTGGTAAGCAGTTGTATGGGTACAGGCAGCACATGGCTCCTTGCCTCTTCATGCCACACAACTGACTACAGGTCTAAGCACAGGACCAACAGGATTGCAACTAAAACCCTAAAGAGGATGATGATGATAACCAGTTTACAACAGAAGATGTTCTCTCATTAAGTTCATGATTTCTACACATTGAAGTATCTGGAATATCCTTCAATAAAGGTAATGCCAGTAATATTAAAGGTAATTTCTGTACCACTTCACATAATATTTATTATCGATTTCTTTAAATGAATCAGATGTCTCTGTTGTATAAAGTAATAGTTTTCAAATCTTTAAAAGTTTCCATGCATGCCGTTTAAAATTTACCAATTTGTCATCAACCCTACAAAAATTGGTACCCCACACATAAAATCAGCATGCAGCCATACACAGTACATTCCACACTTTCCATTTTACTACTTTTCCATGCTTGGAAAAGAGCATTTAACAAATTTTTGTGCAGAGACAACTTTTGCACATCCAGGGTCTCTGTCCATCAGGACATGTCCAGAAAACACCCCAAAAACTCCCACTGATCAGATGCCTGGACCACCTCAACTGACTCCTTATGATGCAGAGGAGCAGCAGCTTTGATATAAGCCTCCGCTGGATGATAGAGCTCCCCCTATCTTTAGGGTTGAGCACGGTCACACCACACAGGAATCTAATTTCAACAGCTTGCATCTGGGACATAAATATATATTACATGACCATAGGTGAGAGTTGTAGTCAACATAGGCGCGCAGATGTAAAAACATATTTCAAAATTATTTAGGAACAAAAGAAGGCTTTACAAGAAATCATCGGTGAACAAAGCTCATCTTAACAACTGAACTGATTTGCTTTGTGAATTTAAAGGAGCTGTCAAAGAATATGCTAGGATTCCTGACAAAAGAGCAATCACAGGAAAGAAATGGTTTGAGAATGGTATTGGAAAGATCTGATCTCCCAAATACCATAACCTCTGTTTTATTATTGTTTAGGTGGAGGAAGTTTGAGTTCATCCAGGCCTTTATATTAGCAAAACAGTCCAATAAAGGCTTCAAAGAGTTGTTTATTATTTTATGAATGGGCAGATATATTTAAATGTCATCAGCAAAGCACTAGCACGGATCATTGGGGAAACCAATATAAAGAAAATAAGACTGGCCCTAGCATAGATCCTTGATGAAATTCACAACTAAGAGGTGCTGAGGAGTAGGTTTCTATCAAGAGTGAGAAGCTCCTATTTGCTATGTAAGAAAGTTAATGAGAAACTAAGCATATTCCCCCCAACCCAATATATGTCCAAAATATGTAAAACCCTAAAGAAGAGGAAGACTCACCCCTGTACACCTGCATCCACTGCGTACCTCGTCAAGCAGCCGTGCTGCATGACTCTACTTATAAACTGCTCCAACCATGGATTCTCCTGCTCTTCAGCTGAGCTTCAACCCTCCTCCACCTCACCCCGTCAAGCCTCACCTGACTACATCTCCCCTACGGCCTCCACCAGCAGTGTCCGGAACCCAGGGGGATACTTCACTAATACTAAATCTAAAAGCACGAAAGAAATTTTCAAATTTATGTCAATAAATCAATCTAATTACCTCTTTTTTCTGTGTGAGTCTCTCCAGATTGAACTTTTATCATGACATTTTTGCACCATTAAATTAAAGAATTATATTTCTCTGTAAGTATTTATAAATATGCATCTAATTTTAATAAGTTCAGGGCTAGCAAAAATCTTACCAGATCTACAAAAACAATGTTTGCACCATTGGTGTGGTTTTTAGTAAATGTAAAACAATAATAAAAATAATACTGAGCAAGTGCAAAGTAGGCTGTATGTCAGCATTTCTCCTTTTTACATCTTTACGTTGGCACACATTTTAAATACTTATCCATCATTACTGCTCTGTTTAAGTTATTATATTGTACAAATGCAGTATAAATTATTTTTTACTTCTTAACCTAAACATTGGCTTAAGTATTTTTGTTACCCCTCTAAATGCTACTTGAGTAAAATATGTAAACAGGAAATAATTATTGCAAAAATGCTATAGATTATGCTTTGTCTCCAGTTATGGAAACCCTTTAACAGAGTTTGGAAAATGAGTGGAGGGATACAATATTTTATATTGTTTCAAATAGTGATTTTCAGTACACTATATCAGTTAACACAACAACTGGGACAGGTTAGCTTATACTGCTTGCTCTTCTTTTGACAATTTGACTTGTCAGTTAGTGTGACCTGAGGTTTAAGGCCAAGGCACAGATGTCATGTCGTGATACATCTCTGCCACTCAAAAGGCCGCAAGTCATCTCTCACGGAACCGCATCAATCACATGATTATCCTGTGGAAAATTTTTACACCAAGAGCAGCCCGTCTACATGCTTATCCAACTTTTTAATGAAGAGGAAAATATCCGTATCTGACACTAAATGGTTTCATACTCAAGAAACTGTGCTATAGTACTTTATCAGTCAGCTCACATAAAATGAAGCACAAAAAAACTGATTGATGGATGTCTTAGTATGCACGCTGTAACACGGTGTAATAGTGATTTTAAATTGGAAAAGGCCTGTCTTTATTACTTCAATATTAGCTGGCCGTGAGGAGCATATAAGCTTTAGCTTTAGGGTGTCCCTGCCAATAATGTATCTGCAGTATATGTGCCAGGCCTAAAAGCTTATTCTTTTCACTGCTTAATGTAACTTTTGTGATGCGAAGACCCATACAGCATACAGCTGACTGTACTCTTTGGTTTTTTATATATATATATATATATATATATATATATATATATATATATATATATATATATGGATAGATAGATAGATAGATAGATAGATAGATAGATAGATAGATAGATAGATAGATAGATAGATAGATAGATGTGTGTGGGTGTAGGTGCGTGCATGTGTTTTAAACCCCAGCTCAAAGCTGCATGTACATTTCAAGATGTTCCTTTAGATGGAAACCACAAATTTAATATTAGCAAGGATGCTTTGCAAACATTAGTTCAACATCTCATTAGGTGTCAACTACCCTGCATTTCCATATAACCATCAAACTAAAGCTACTAAAGTAATGTAAATTGAATTTCAGACTGTTCTTAGACTCACACTGCCTGAAGCAACATTAGAAAGATAACTTTTTTTTTTATTTTATGCCTAATTTTTGTGTCTTGTTTATTTATGTTAGCATCTTTGTAGGGATGTTCACTCATAACTGTTATACATGTATAGGCACATCACACGTCTGTACAATAAATTTCAAGATACATGTAGCTTCCTAACTGCAACAGTGTAGTTTACACTTCTTTTTCACACTGTGAGCTAAACATACTGAACACACATCTGTCCTTCCAGCTCCTGAATTCTGTAGAAGGATCTTAGTTCTTCATGGCCAAACGAAGTATAACTGAACATAATCTCAACGTTTCTACAACTTTGTTTGTTTTCATTAAGGGACAAATTCATTAAAAGGAAAGTAAATCTGAGCTGATCTCGACTAAACTGGAATGTTAGCTTTTGTGTAGAAAAGCACAGTAAAAAAAATTTTAATATCTCTGAAGGTTCTTATCAGGTTTACTGAATACTTGCTAACTACAATTGATACAAATTGTCTACATATCCCTATTAAAGTATATCATATAAAAGAGTGAAAAGAGTGAGAAGATGATAAATCCTCAAAACATTTGATGTGACTTAAATTCCTCAACAATTTAACTGAAAAACAAGTTGATGTTACCGAAAAATTTTAAATAATAAAAAGCTAGCACACCCTAGGAGTTACACACCTACTAGTTTGTTGCACCAGCTATACATTTGATTGCAGAATTCACTCTTTGTTTGTAGGCATCTACCAGCATCCCACATCTTGACTTGGCAATACTTTCCCATTTTGTCTTGATTCTTGGAGGTTTCTGTTTTTATTTAATCTTCCTGCAAGCTTTCTTTAATTACTTTTCATTGGGTTTGTGTTTATTAATTTTTGTATTTGTGGACTGGTTAGTATTAGTTATACTTTTGTTGTCCCTCAGTCTCTCTCTGCCTTCATTGTTCCCAGCTGTTTCCTATACTAATCATCTGTTTGCCTTCACTTGCTCTCCATGCTTCTCTCTCATCGCTTCCCCTGCATATATACCACTTTGGTCATCACTTCACTTTGTCTGATCCTCTGTAAGGCTGCCACATGTTTGTTCCTCAGCTCTCTGTCCATTCTCTGTGCCTGGTCCTTCCATTGTTTTCTGTAAGTTTACCTGCCCTTTATTATTAAATCATCAAACTCCCCATGTGGCTCCCGAGTTCCTGTATGCTCTTTGGTCCAGCGACCACCTGACAAATCATGACACATTCTGTCTCGAAAGGTTCACCAAATAATTTAGCCTGTGACATTTCTTGTCCAGAGCCTTCTTCAGAAAACTCAGGGGTCATGTCAAAATCCTTTCCCACTACACATAAATGGCATATGCCAATTTTTAAAAATGCAAAAAAATTACATTAGTTGCAGATGTTATTGCTATATGTTACTCTGAGGAGAGTTTAGAGCAATATTTAGAGGCAATGACATCAGGAATGACTAAACTGAAACAGCAGTTTTATATGAATAACTTGTACATAAATTATTAAAGACTATTTGGGGTAGCAATATATACAATATATATATATATATATATATATATAACACAAATTACTGGGTATTACTTTGCACCATAAAATCTCCTCCAAGCAGCATATTAGACAGTTAAAAGCCAAACATGGCATACTATTGTAGGGTTACCAAACGCCAGATAGATGTGCTAAATCAGTAATCATTGTTCCTTTGGTGATATGTTGTGTTATTTTGTGCTACAATTTACTTTCAGCCAGGCAAATGTGTTTTTTTATGCCTGGGGTAGGGCTACTCCAAAATCCAGACACAGATATTACATGAGACTGTTGTCACACACGAAACACAGGCTGTCAGGCTCTTTGTAGCCTCCATGACTTTTTGTTGAAGATAAAAAAAGATTGAGTTTTAATAATGTCTATTCTGTATATTCTCTCTAGTTATTTTATTTTATCCAATATTTATATATGATGTGTATTTTTATGTCCTCCTTTTGACTGACAACCTGGCCAGCCAGAATGATAATGTGTAGCACTCTACGTTCTGCACATTATCAATCTGGGACTGCTCCATTTTAATCCGTTTGAGGAAAGGGGGGACGTTCAGCAGAACTCTACAAGCTGATTGGACAAAGCAAAACCTAGTGCCTGCCCACCAAAGGTTCGGTTTAGCCAATGACGATATCAAATTTAAGCAAAAGCAGAAGTTTTCACGAGAAACACCAAGAAGGTAAACTAGCCAATGCATGTCTTGTTGTTCTTTCAAAGATGAAATTGTGGATTCTTGCAAACCAGTTGTAAAAGCAGCAGCTACGTGTGCGTCCTCCTGCACTACCATGTTTATGTTGGTTCGGCTGTGGGCTCCTCAGCTTTTGCTTTTGTCGCACCGGTATGTCCCGCCTTAAATGACAATACTGCAACGTGATTGGCCAGAACCGTTATTGGTTCCGGCTCCGGCTTCATAAACAGTTGAAGAATTCATCTTGCATGCTTTATTTGACTGGTACCTTTGTACTTTGTGGTTCTTATAACCCTTTGCAATCTCTCTGCATGGCTTTAGCTGAATGATACAAAAGAGAAAATGTCAAGAAAATCCTATCCGGATACCTGAACACTTTCTAAACAATAATCCGATTGTCTATAAGTAATTACAGTTGACTGAAAACCAGAACTGAATCAAAAGGTTATTCAAGAAATTATTAGTTTAAGGGTGTGCCAAGTTGTCAGCTCTCCTCTCTTAATTTTTTTTTTTTTTACATGTTGCCCTGTAATGGTTTTTGTTCAGTTGATTAACACAGTACATGTGTCATTTTAAAGGTAGAAATGTTCTGAAATCATCTTGGACTGATTTATTTAAATAATCTGACATTTTAACAGGGGCGTGTAGAGTTTTTATATCCTCTCTATGTGAAAAACTAAACTGCCAAAGTAGAAATCCTACAAAATTGGAATATTCAAATGTATTTGAAAGCTTATTTTATATTTTCCTTGTCAAGGCATTATTTAGAAATGCCACACACAAATCTAAACTTTGAAATGGTTCTGATATATCAGATTACTTTTTATTTTTGGAGACAGCAGTAGGATTTCTGACATCAAATTTTACTTCAGGCGATATGTTTCAATGTGGTCTAACTGTAGTAATTGTTTGCAATCATTGATCATAGATTGTGGTGAGAGTGGTATCCTAGTGGTTAGAAAATTGTGCTTGTCTCCTTGAGATTCTGGGTTCAAATCCCACAGATTGCCACTCTGGGTCTGTGAGTAAAACCCTTGGACCCAGATTGCTCCCTGAGTTATGGGTTGAATACAGGGGACACGTTCATTGTAATATATGTTGTATATATTATTATCTCTTCTTAAGGATTTATATTTGAAACAGGTTTGAATATTTTTTGCATATGGTGGATTTTACTGGAAGTTACAGTATATTTACATCAGATATGTATTTCCCACAGTAAACATAACTGCTTCCAATACTCAAGTTTATCAAACTATGTATTTTTGAATCTCAGCCCAATGTGTGATATTAAGTACCTTTCATAATGCAGTTGGGCCCATTAGGATAGCTTGAGGCTGTTTTGCAAAGGATGGATTAGAAGTTAATCATAATAGAAGAATGTGTGTTTAAACGGACAGACTAGTACTGTTACCATTAGCTCATAAATAAACATGAGACAACATTAACTTTAACCATTGTAAGTGATTTGTATAAATGATGGATCTATTATTTTATTCAGAGAGCACAAAGAAGAGTTGAACATGCATAGAATCATTTCTGGCTAGGTTTTAAGTGAGCAACCATTCATCAAATACTTGTGGATTTGGATCTTAGAATATGATATTTTTTAATGTCTGCAATCATTGATTACATAATAAAATGAAGAACAAAAAAAAAAAAAGTATGATCAAAATATACCAGGGCTAGATATACATGCTGTGTTTGATTGAGGCCACCCTAATCCATTTACAAGAAAAGTTTCATTGCTACTTTAGGAACAGAAAAATATGGTATTACATTATAGCAGTGAAACTAAATAAACGTGTGGCTGATTACAGTCACTAACTAAAAATAGAGGGCATTACTTTTATTTCAGATAAAAAAAAACAATTATGGCTACTAATCTTTCTGCGTCTGGCCATTGCAGATGCAATGAAAAGTCAGGTAAACAGACTGTTGACCAAAGAGATGTCTGATTTCCACATCACTCAATAAACAATGCAAGGCAAATCTGACTTGCAAAATAAATTTCAATTTCTAAACATTTTCCAAGAAAATACAGTTTTCACACCGAAGATGTCTACATTATGTTTGTCTTTCACATTATTTGCTGTATCTTTATAACCCTGAGAAATAACAACACAGCGCGCAACATTGTTAAAATGCTGAAATGGCAGATAGTCAGAGAGACAGAAAGCCTATCCGAAAAGGAAAAGCCAGAAATGAAGGTTTTGACGCCATGACAAAGAATAGCACGGGGAGACATGACAAGAGTGATAAGTAAAGATGAATATGCCTCAGGCAGCCGACTGCTGATTACTTTCCTACTATTATAGCCTTGCGTGTTTCAAGACAATTTGCCTATACAGTTGGCCATAAAACAGCACAGTGTGCAAATCCCTGGTGTGGCTAATGCTCGCAACCTGCTTCAAATCACAGCATAAAATGCAACCCTGCTTCACATCACAGGAGCCGTGCTCAAAATTACATTACAAAAACTGCTGATTCCAACAGGGTTTCGAGCGTATCCTGGGTTCATGCAAGAAAAGGACCAAATCAAGAACACAGATTCTATTACTAAGCTTTTACATTCTCAACATTCTACAAAGACAAAAAACATCTGGCAACACACAAAACAAATTATAGAAAAAAAACTGATTAGGCTGGAATAAATTAGAAGGAAAATGTGTATGATGCTGACACATCGCAATGGGTAACGGTATTCATAATTCCTAACAAAACCATGTTTCCTGCAGAAGGCAATTGGCATATTTTCCCTTGATACATATCTAAGAATAAAAAAATGCAAACTACATATTTTACAGTTAATTTAATTTGATAATTTCTTCTTCACTGTTGTCAAAAAATATAAATCCACTTTAAACTATATATTTTTGTAAAACATGTCAACACAACAAATAATCAACAATAAACAAACTGGACAAAACTCACATTTTTGAAGACCTTTATTATAGAGGATTACATATTTTTCACCATGTTCCCTAAATAAGCACAACAATCAGGAGGTTCATTAACACTGCCTATCTTTACTGCAGTTTCATCAACATGGCTGATCTGGCTGATGTGTTTTGAATTGTCTTTTGCCAGAAAAAGTCAAAGAGATAAACATGCTTTGTTTCAACACTAAACCCTAGTTATTAGTCAGCCCCCTCTTTTAATTTTTTGATTTAGTCATAGAAAACTAGAATCTAGAAAGAAACTAGTGGCCTTTCTTCCTTAGCTCCTACTGATGACCCTTGGATGACCAGGCCTCTTGTCTAATCTCTGTGAGTAACCTCTACCACAATATGGATGAAGATTAAATCAGTCACTTGTATTTCAGATATGTTCTGTCTGTCATGATCAATATTTAATGGGCATAAGTCAGAGCGTGAATGGACTGGCAAATTGAGAGGTTAGCCTTTTGGGTCAGCTTTTCTACCCCATTACATGATAAACCGGCACTCTAGACAAAGCCCCAATCGTTGAGTCTACTGGATCTATAATTTTGTTCTTAACATTGCTTGTAAACAAGACACCAAAGTAACTGAAATCCTCCTTTGAGGCAAAACTCTGTCTGTCAACCTTGTGGGAGCAACAGGGTTAGAGACGAGGGGTAGGCATAGTGAAGTCCAACTTGCACCAGAAATTAGCTAGATTTGGTGCTAAAAAAATAGCTCTTGGTTTTGTTTCATAGGTACCAGATAGCCCTTGAAATTCAACCTTGTCAAATTATGCCCCTCCACAGCCCCCAAATAATGATATGAAAACTGTGGTAAGAAATCTTCAGTTCCATAAAACTCGAGAAGAGGCAACTCCAGAAGATTAAAGATCTCATCTACTGTTTCACAGACAACATGCTTTACTAGTCCTCCTAAATCCAATCTTTGCTAATCAGTCAGGCCTTCCTTTTCAACACCACAGAGCTCCTCAGAGAGGGCAGTGTCATCCCTCAACAGTTGAAATACACTGCATGGTCCCCCTGTTTAAAAATGTGGAGCTCCACACTGGGTTGCCCCTCCACAAATAGGGACACATGTGGTTAAAAACCTGGTCTAGCCAAGCCTTTTTTGTATTCTTGTTCACTTCTGTTATTGCGTCTGTCCTTGTGACTTTATCATATACAAAAAAAATATTGCTGGCTTTTTCTAATGCTCAGTAATGGAAGCAGCAACAGAACCAAAGGAAAGAAGTAAGGCAGGAGAATGCTTGACTAAGAGGCTGTTACCTCATTAGGCAGAGTATGGCACAACAATGTTTAAAACATGAACTGCACACCTATTTAGAGCATAATTTGACCGAAGCAGGACAGGGTCAAACAAAGGGTAGCAGTGAAGGTGGAAGGGTCATGATAATTAAAATGCCATCAACCGCTACAAACTGAGCCACATTTGTATTACAACAGGCTTGTTGTTGTCTGTTTAAAGGAGGCTGCATAGTTTTCCAAAACTGCATTTCTTCTTTCTGATTTCTCCCATTTTTCCTACCTTTGACTTCCCTGTTCTTATTACCTTTTCTCTATCTCTCTCTCTCTCTCTTTCAGTCATGATAACGCACATACTCACTCTTCCACTCTATTCAGTCTTAGAGAGCACTGTAGGCAGAAAATGCCCATGGTTTGGATCATGCTGAGGAAGCAGGAATTAATTCCAATCAGACTTGAATAGGGTAAGACTCATTCCATTTTGCGGCACTCCTGTAGTCATTCAAACAAAAAGTGCCCCCCGTTTACTGAACCTCTACTGCATATGAATAAACACACACATGCAGTGTCAAGCACAACATCCTGAGCACACATTGTGTTGTGATATTGCTTGGCAGCCAAACAGAATTTTGTTTATTAAACATCAGCTGTTTTTGACATTAATACCATGCTAATGAAGCCCCAGACACCCTACTTTCCCCTTTCCTTTCCATTCCACTGAGAATTTTAGGCAGCCATGGGGTTCTGTTAATACAGTTACTAACAATAAACACATGTTTGTCAAGATTAGCAGTATTGTAGCATCACTCGCATGGGGTTTACTGTCACAATCATCTGCTCTTCTCCGCTTTGTGTACCATCCACCCCCCTCTTTGCTCATTATCATTTTCCCAAAAACACTTTCTTAGAACAAAACCCCAAACCTCATCAGGTATTTTTTTTCCCCTTCGCTTGCTTTACATACCAGCTCTGCCACACTGATTTTCTGTTTCATTCCTGCTGACGGGTTAAAGCTGTATAGCACTTTGCACAACTAAATGAAATTCCAATCTACTTTTTTAACACTCTTGATATTCATTGATGCTGTAGGAAATTAATGTGTCATCAGGATCAATATAAGGACACCTTCGAGCTCTTTTTGATCACAGGAAATAACATCACAGTATGGTGTATACATCTTTAATGCATAGCGTTAAACAGAAGTTATGTAACCAATACAGTATCTCTACACACCACAGACCGCTTCAAGCCATTCTGAGTTCAAAGACTCAAATATTTTATTTAGGGGATACTTGCATAAGTGTATTACAAAGTTAATAGCTTACCTATGGGGGACAGTTCTGCCACACTGCCAATATAGGGGCCTTCCAAGAACTGGGGCTCACTGTCATTGATGTCCTGGACCTTGATGACAAATTCGGACTCTGGTTCCAGGGGGCCATTGGTGAGACGATCTCGGGCCTGAGCTCGAAGTGTGTAAAAAGCCTTCTCTTCTCGGTCGAGTCTCTCAGTGGCATGTATGTCCCCTGTAAGCTCATTGATGATGAAGATGGAACCTGCCCCCTCTCCGGAGATGGTGTACTTGATATTGCCCTCGCCTTCATCTGAGTCTGTATGGATCTGTAAATAGATAGAGATATAATGATATGGATATTAACATACAATAATAGGAGAATGCCTGCAGTGATTGTATGCTTCAATGCAACAACAAGATTTTCAAGCCAGAGTAGTTATTTCATTATTTATTCAAAACAGAATAGTTATTTTATTATTTACTTAAAACAGTAAAAATAGGACAACATAAAAACAAAAACACCACAAAAGAGTTACAAGTGTTGGTGTGTCATTGTGGTTGAGTTTTTTCTTGCAAAATTTACTGATGTTTGCTTTATTTTTTTATGTTGTTGGATTTTGTCATACTGTTAACCATTATATTTACTCGTGTTATGATTCAGTTCATTTACCTATGAGTCAAGTCTCCACTTTGCTGATTTTTACCATATTTCATGAACCTTCTTCGTCATTTGCTCTTCCTACTTCCATCTAATAAAATAAACCATACCGTTCCCATGTCATTAGAAAATGTCAATCCGGATAAAATCAAAATAACTCTTAGTAAGCTCCTGCTGGAAGCCTACACCTCAGCTGTCTCTTGCTTCATTCAAAAGTTTATCAGGAATTTCACCAAGCATCACAACCAGAAGATAAATTGTAAGGGTCTTTGTTTCTGAGGGAACGAGATGCAGGTTTTCGTTAAGGAGATGCACGGCACTGAGAGTGGCGAGGATGGACCTTGAAGGGGGTGCAAGGGGGCAAAAAGGCAACATGTTGACAAAAACCAGGGTCCTTTTGCATCCAAATTCACTAGGAGCATGTGGAGGGGCGTAAGCACAATCACTTGCCATAATAGGAAGAACATGGCGTGCCCTCTGGATCCAACCTTGCCAGATGCCCTGAATGCCTTCCATGGCTTACTGTTCCAGAAGGTGAGCTGCCACTCAGTGTAAATGATGTAAAGAGGACTCTGCAATGTGTCAGCCCTCAAAAGGGAAGACCAAACAACATTTCCGACAGGGTTCTGAAGGTCTGCACAAATGAGCTCACAGAGGTACGGACAGACATAGATAACATCTATCTTTCCCAAGCTGTGGTGCCGGTGTGCCTCAAAACATCATCCATTGTTTCTGTGCCACAAATATGCAACACCAAGGAGCATGACTGCCTATTGACTAGTAGCCCTCAACCCAAAGGTTATACTTATGAAAGGCTTTGAAAGCTTGGTCAAGGTTCACATCAAGTAGATGGCTGACATAAATGTGGATCCAGGCCAATATGCATACAGCAAGAACAGGTGTGTAGACAATACTATATCACCTATCATCCATTCTACTCTCACTCAGCTGGAGAGCAGAGGTAACTGTCAGGTTGCTCTTTCTGGACTTTAGTTCTGCATTCACATGATTAACCCAAAGACTTTACTCTGATTGCCAAGTAAACTGCTACTGCTTGGATTACCAACATCCTTCTGCAATTGGGTACTGCACTTCTTGACACACAGGCCACAGTCAGTAAGGATCTACTGCATCTGCTCTTCAACCATCATCATCAACACCTGCTCCCCCCAGGGTTTTGTCCCCAGATCCCGGCTCTACATTATGCCCACATATGACGGCTTTGCTAAACAGCCAGGCTGTCTTATTGTGAAGTTTGCAGATGACATAGTAGTAGTGGGACTGATTTCCTTCAACGAGGAGTTGGTATATAGACAGGAAGGGGAGGAGCGAGTGGACTGGTGCCAGAATAACAATCTCTTAGTCAATGTGAGGAAAACAAAGGAGATGGTTATGGACTTTAGGGGAGCAGATCACACCCAACGCCCCCTTTCCATCCAGGGACAAGCTGTAGAGATGGTTCACAGCATAAAATACCTGGGGAATCACATCTCCAATGACTTAAAATGGACCAAAAATACATCCAGCATAGTCAAGAAAGACCACCAATGCCTCTACATTCTAATAACACTAAATTAGGCCAGTGTGGTTCCATCAGTCCTTATGAATTGCTGCTGATGTGTGGTGGACAACATACTGACGTCTTCCATCACCTCCTGGTATGGGAACTGCTCAGCTGTGGGCAGGAAGGCTTTTCAGATGGTGGTGTGAATTAGGGCTGTGTTAAAAAATTATATTTTCCAATTCTGATTCGATTATCATATTTTTTCCTAAAAATCGATTCCTATAACCAAAGATCAATTTAAAAAAAATGTGTTTTCCACTGTGAACTTAAATATGTGAGCCGACATTTCCTATGGGTAAAGTTTTGATATCATAGTTTTAATAATGCACCAGGTTACTGTCCAAATAGCAGCTGTAGATATCTCTGACATCCTCTGTTTTCTACCCTAGATCTCTTTGCTTTCACAGCATGCTTGTGAAAGCAATTGTCTCAGTATTTAGGGAGAGGGTTTGGTCCTTAGAGCCACCATTAATTACCATTATTCTATTAATTTGCTGTTGAATGCTAATACAAAACTAGAATCAATATGTTGCATAACTACACAGTCATGTTTTTAGTACCAACAATCCAATTTGAGATTGGATGGGATAGAAAATAATTAATTCTAAATCTTGAGAATTGGAACCCAATCTGAGTGCGAATAGCACATTTAACAACCTACTGCAACCTGCCATCCATAGACAACATCCATACCAGCTGATGCAGGAAGAGAGTGACCCAGATTATGTGTAATTCAATCCACTCACAAGACAGTCTGATCAACTTTCTACCACCACGGAAGAGACTCCGGAGCCTCAGATCCAAAACAACAAGGCTGAACCACAGCTTCTTTCCAGAAACTGCACCACGATATGCATACATACAAACACAAACATTGATATGTATTATTCTCCTTTTGCAGTTCTAATTGTATATGTAAATATGCATCCTTCTTTAACATATTTTTTTTTTTACACTTAAGCAGTAAATACACTGGCTGCTTAACGTAAGCGGCACAGCATATGGGCATGTTTTAAAGCACCAGAGGCTGCAAAGTATGCTCCACGGCTGTGTGTTTCTGCACAGAGGAGAACTTTCGGCACATGGAAAGAGCATCATTTAAAAGGTGCGCCTTGGCCTTCCTTCTGCTAGTTGACCAAGTGTTGCGAGAGGTAAGGCAGAGTGCTCAGCGTCAATGACGAGATGACTTCTACCACCTCGTGGCCGAATTGAGACTCGACTATTTTAGGATACTTTCGGAAGTGAACTTTGACTCAGAATGCTGTATTCCGAGCGCATATGCATCTGAAATTAAAATGACAATCTAATTTAGGCATCACGTAGTGTAAATATGTGCGTAAAACGTGTGTATTATGTTTCTAGTGTAAAATTATTGACTGATTAAAATGAAAAGCTAACCTAAGCGTAGGACGCGCGTATGATGCTTTGCTGCGCTTATGTGCTGGAACGCGTCTGGGTTATTTCCTCCTTCATACATGTATACCGCATACCTGGTGTTGTCTCTGTTCTTCAGACGTCAGGGAAACAGACTGCCAGTAATTTAATCCTGTGAAGGTACTTCTATTGGGGACCAAGATAATGGTGGAGGATTTAAGGCATGAGGGAACCTCACACAGCTTCAGAGACATGATGAAGATCTGAGTGAATATAGGGTCTAGGTGGTCAGCACAGACTCTCACAAGACCAGAAAAGTTCCAGGACCTGATGTTGTATCCCCCTCCTCTCTTAAAGAGCCCATTTACGTACAAGTCATACAAGAAATGCTGCATATACGTGTATGGCATACAACACTAGCATTAAATAGTAATACATTAAATGTCGATAGAAGCACTAAAATGTCACACTTTTACATATTTTAAACTGGCCTTTTTGTATTCATAGACTAAAACAATTTTAAATCGAAAGGTATCATTATTTTGAGGATTAGGTGCTAAAATACATATTTACAACAGCTAGAATATGTTGCACATTTTACAGGTATTTATCTTATTAGCTTTTGACCATTGCAAACACCAGGGAGACTATTTGAATATCAAAAAATGACATTGTGTGATCAGCTGAAACTAAAGGAAATTAGAATGCACTATGTCTTAGATCAGTTCCCTTATCTGTTCCTGTCAGAAAATTCATATTTAAGTTGGCGTTCCCTTCCTTTAACAGAATGCTATCACTGTACCTGAATAAGACTCCATTCTAATAATAATTTACTGCTTTCTGCACAATGCACCCTTCACAGGATGTGATTCTCAAATTAGAGGATCAAAGTAATTTCAAAGACTGTAAAAGGGGGAAACATAGATGTGCTGGGGCTGAAAAATGAACCTAACTGACCCCTTATAAATCAAAGCAATCGGTCCTCCTCATGTGATTTGAAGACATTCCAGAGGTAGTGATAAGAGGAGCATCAGTCCCTCATCCTAACATCCCCTTTGGCTCTTTAGCAGGCACTATGGACATGCTCTTGCCTCACTCTAACTCACCTCCTATCTGTTATCACAATTCAAAGCTGTCTTTGCAGTGTAACTATAGTTCAATCCACTGAGGAAACCATAGAAGAAGGGAAATTGCCCTGTCCTCCCGGTTAATATTTTATAAAGGCTTAATTAAATACAGACTTCTAATGCCCTTGCAGGGATTTTCATTTAGTATTTGTCGTAAAACTGCAAAATAACACATGCCTGTACCCTGATATTGCTTCCCTCATCCATTTTCTCCCCCATTCTTTTGTCTGTCTGTTTTTGCCCTTTCTCACCATTGTGAATCATTTTGAAGAGAAATACATGAACAGTCAGGAAAAATATACTGCTGCTTTGAGGTATCAATATTTCAGTTAGGATAATAAAAAAAAGTTTCATTGGTTCAGACTGTGAGGGATATACAATAAAAGTGAGCTTACTCTTTCATTGCACAATATTTTTTCTTCCAGACTTGCTCAGTCTTTGTTTTTCTAAATTAGATTCTGACGAAAAGTGTGTGCATGTGGGATGTCTTCTCATCACATGTTAATCCACTTGCTCAAATACTAGTGTGGTGGATGCAACGTTCTCCCAGCACATGGGCATGTGCTGCAAGTCACACATACCTACTACCTTCTGTGCATGCTCAATCACAAACCCACACACACAAATATATACATTGTTTGTTTGACTTTCCCCTGAACTAATATCTACCCTCAGGCTTATTATAGCCATCTTTTTGACAGCGTATCCTCCCTGGTGTGATTCAAGCTGGTAGATGGGAAAAAAACTGAGTTAGCCTAGCTAAGTTGTTCTTTGCGTACCAAAGGTCAGACTGAGAAAGTCCCTTTCATGATGAAAACATAACCTGGAGTGCAAATGTGAAATAAATAATTAAACACAGACAAAAAAAAAAAAAAGTTTCCTCATCCCTATCAAAACACAAACATGTTTCTTTACAATTTCATATACAGTTAAAATTAGATATTTACATCAGAAATACCTATTTTCCTTAATGTCAGAAAGTAAATCAGATGACACTCTTGTTTTATGGTCAGAAAGAGTAAAACATTTTATTTCTAGTTGCTAGACGTTTGCATATGTTAAGGTGACTATACTATTAATTTGGGAAAGCCCAGATGCTGATATTATGGTTACGTAAGCATCTGGTAGCCTAATCTACAACACTGGTGTTAAATGGAGGCACACCGGTGGATTTATTTTCACACTAAAAGACATTGTAAATGTCAAGCTGTCATACCGATAAGAAGGAGAAAGTTTCTGTGTACCAGGGATGATGTGTTTTGGATGTAAATGTGTGAATCAACTATAAAATAAACGCAAAAGACCTTGAGACGAGGCTGCATGAAGCTGGTAGAACAGTGTGATCACCTACAGAGAAACAGTACTGTCCTGACATGGGCTGAAAGGTCACTCAGAGAGGAAGAAGTGATTACACCAAAAGCAACATAAAAGCTTGAATAATTCATAAATGCACACAGAGCAAAATACGTTATTTCAGGAGATGCAGTGTGGTCTGATGAAACTAAAGTTGAAACATTTGGCAAGAATGATCATCATTACATTTGAAGGACAAAGTGAGGGCTTGCAAGTCTGAAAATACAATTCTTACTAAGAAGTATGGGGTTGCAGCATCATGCTATGTTGGGTTTTACAAGCAGAAGAAAGTGGTGCGATTTACAGACTAGATGGCATAATAAGGGAAAACAACAATATGGTAAAAATAGAAACAATACCTCAAGATATCAAACAGAAAGTTAAAGATTAAGGAATAATGGAACTTTAAATAACACTAACCACATTAGTGACAAACTGGTTAACAGAAAAGTCAATGTTTTGTCCCTATACATCCCACTGTTGCTGATTTCTTGTGATGGCCCCTCTCGGGCGCACTGCTTTGGGGGCCCCTTTGGGAGTCCGTGATTATGGGTCCCCTGACCCCTGCCTCTGTGCTCGGGGAAGGCGGGTCTTTGGTTTTCCACAACCACTATTGAGCTATTTCCTTCTGTATAATTTTCACCTAAACAAGTGCATTCTCACAAACTCCCACAGGTGCTGCTGGGTCCCTATAATTAATTTTTTTTTTCTTTCACTTTTTTTTTCCAGGCATCACATTACACATGTCAGCTTAAATAATATTACATATGATTTAGCAATGGTATCAAGGTGTTACTCGATTGTATCTGTTGCTTTATGTCTGTTGGTTGTGCTGTTCTTTCCAGGTGATGGAGCAGACAGAGGACGTTTTATCATTCTCTCCCTTTTATCTCTTCTTTCTTTCACCTCTTCTCTTTCATTTTTTTTCTCTCTTCTTGTTCTTCCTTTACTCTCCCACTTTCCCATTGTAGTGTCCATATAATTTGAAATTATCCCTGCAGGAATCACAATAAAGCTATTTACATGCACAAATCAAGCAGAGCATTATGGCGAAAGATGTTTGCTCCACTTGTGAAAGCAAAATCTGTTGAGCTCTATTTGGCATTAAGACATCAATTCTTATTGCCACATTGCTAGACAGGACACTGGAAAAAAAAAAGAAGAATGGTCAACCATTTTGCAAAACATCCTGAGAAGGTTGTGGAAGGATGGCCAAACTGTTTGACCAAAGTCATACAGCTTGAAAGATAATTCTACCAAATACTAAAATGTATTCAAACTATTCATTCTGAAGAAGAATAAAGTAGTAAATCAAGAGCTTTTTAATTATATTGACATCGACCAAACATAAATAATTTTGGTATTCCTAACTGGCCAATAACAAGATGAGTGTATTCCAATTTAATGTGTCAGTTGTTTTTACATTATATATAATATAGTGGTTTTAACTGTATAATCTATGCAATAAATAAATAAATATAAAAAAAAGATTAAAAAAGTGTGTTGGTGCCATCAAGGTACCCAGGAAAATAAAATACATTTGGCCAGAAATAGTGTAAAAAATGTTTGGGATATTTATGTAATCTAGCACTGATGATCTAAAATATCAAGTATTTCTGAAATATCAAGAAGTTTTTTATATGTTTTTTTTATGAAGATAGCAGTCTGCTATGCTTTGCCCTCTATCTTTAATATTAAGGACATTTTGACTTATTACAGTAATGGAAGCTATCATGAATTTTGGTTCTAAACTAATTCCTATTTGTTTACTCCATGTGTAGCAGCTCCTGTTTCATTGTAGGTATTTACTTGAAGCTGTAAATGTATTTATTTGGCTTGGGAGACATGTAGGTATCATGTTTTAATGTTGTTGCAGACCCAAATTGCAACTGGACTGAGCCAGACTCATGATGCAGTTAATGATGATGGAACAGGAAAACTTAAAGGATACATTGAGACACACAGGAAGCAGGGAGACAACAACAGAATAATCCAGCAGGGAGGGAGGAAGGGTGGGTGTGTGTGTGTGTGTGTGTAAAAGCAAGAACTTTTATACTGCGGAGATGTGATGAGCTACATGGAAACCAGGTGAGTACAATCAATTGAATGCAAAGGAGCTGGGGGGAGAATCTAAGCAGGGCACCGAGGAAGGTTGACAAATAGATTGGAAACACAGAGGATCTAAATAGAAACACAAGTGAGAACAAAAACACAAACAGCATTGGATCATGAGAGTAGGTCAAATTAAAACACTAGTCATAAGATGTTTTTGACAACATTCCCTCAGTAGAAACAATGAGCATTGTCATGCTCTTTGGGACCTTTTTGATTATTTTGAATGTATTTTCAATTTTGTGATTGTTTTTCCATTTTGGCCTGAGCAGCCTTTACTCTTGTGGCCTCAGTAGCCTCAACTCAGCTTCACTCTAGCTGGCATGCATATTCGACTCCACTACTACTTCAGGAGATCTGACTGAATCCTGCGAAGTCCCCAGCCAATGCATGCTTCCCCTTCTCAGAGCAACAGAGACCAAGCTTTGTCTCAGATCACCAGAGCATAAGCTTGACCTCAAGTGAAATTTTGCTTTTGTTACCTGAAGCAAGTGGCCAAAAAAAAAAAAAAAAAAAAGACTCTTGTCAAAAGATTACATGCCTTTGTCACAACCCGGATGGATTCCTGTAATTCTTTGAACTAAAACTGAACTAAAATAATGGTAACGTTGCTCTCCACCACACTGTAAAGTGATAAATCTCTGGCAATGAAGCAGACAATAGACCTGGTTATTTATTTTTTTGCCCACATGGAGATTAAAGAGAATTTGGTGAAGCACTGCAGTGTATATTTCTCTGCTGCTGGTGGCTGACTGTCCTCCATGTCCTTTAACTTCAGGTGATTCCTGGTAATGTGAGCCCGCACATTTCTGGTGTTCCTGAAGTTCTTAATCTTAATTTTACACACCTTTCACACTGTGAAGCTCATGTCAAGCTCGGTCTTCCTGGGCATTCGGTAAAAGACGAAATGAGTCAAAATTTTTGCCTTCAATGAAGACAGTGCTGGTTCAGTCTCTCATTTTTCCATGTTTTAAAATGTTCTGTTTGTTTTAGTGTTTTCTGCACGTGCCTACGTTCCAGAAACGGCTGCGTGGTGACATCATGACGTCTTGTGTAGTTACAAAATAGAGGCCAACAGCCAGCGGCTATGTTTATTTATTTATTTATTTTGGGAAATTTTATATTAATTCTGAATCCTAGTAATTTATGCTCAACAAAAACCTGAAAAAAATTGACATTTAAATATCTGCCACACTATTCCTCCCATGCAAATAGTTGTATAATTATTATCAATTCTTCTGTTATTCTTAACAACACACATTTGTTTTTTCTATATTATATATTTCTACAGCTGTATTATGTTTGTCTGTGTGTAACACCTTATCACCAAAGCAAATTCCTCGTACATGTAAAATTCTACTTGACAATAAAAATCATTTGGATTTTGATCTGATCTTAAAGGGACTAATTTGGCTTTTAATTAGCAAAAATCAAGTATTGCTTTTATGACAACATATTCTGGCAAAGTATAATAATATCACATCAAAAATGAAAGCATTCTCATAACTTAGAATTTGTAGTTTATAAATAGATAGGGGTCGGTGGAGCCACTGGGATGTGCCATGTTGCATTGGTATTTCTGATTTTAGTAGCCAAAAGGGGACAAACTTGTCAGCCATGCATGGTTTTCCTAACTGTCGTCTGTATGAAGATGTGCTATCGGCAGAGGAGTGTAAAACTAGCAAAGACGACCATAGATAATTCTATTTGCAGTTTTCTGTTGAAAGGGAGGACTATCCAGACTTTGTCCAGCAAGAGGGAAGAAAACATAACCAAGAAGAGAAAAATAAATAATAACCGAGAGAAAACGAGAGTCTATATTGGCTTTTATTACCAGGTGGAGATAATTCATGAGGGAGCAGGGTTTTAAAATGGATGCGGAGGTTGCAGGCTTTCTGCTGGTCAGGTAAGTTAATTCAACAGTGACATTTATTTTGGCTTTGTTTTAGAAACCGGGCAACTACTCTGTCCTCCTGGCAGAAACAGCTTGTTTGTTTATTCTCTAGCTCCTCTAGGTAGTATGTGTCTACGCGAAGCAGCAGAGGGATATTTCAGTTGTTTGATTGATTGTTTGGGTAGACATCATTGCAGTAATTGATGCCACTAAAGATAAATGCATGGATGAGTTTCCCTAGATCTCATTGGGACATTAGTTCTTTGATCCTGGAAATGTTCTTCAGGTGATAGAACTTCTTCAGCAACACATACCTTTCACCCTTACTTGGTCAAACTGTTTCTTTGAGTTATTAAGATCCCAAATTTTAACCGCAAACATGACTGACATGACTAACAAAAGCAACTCTTTCTTCCTCTCCAGGCTGTCTGTCTTCAGGAGTTGGGAGTAGGGTAACTGGACTTATCTGGAAAAAGGCCTAATGTCCAGCTTGTGTCAGCCCTTGAGCGTCCTGCACAGAATAGATTTGTGTGGTTCAAGAGAACTGTTTCAAAGTGAAGAGAACATTTCAAAGGTGGGAAGGCTATCCAATTTTGTTACAAAACCAACACAATCCATCTTTCCCTAATGACTATAAAGTAGGAGACAATAGACTTGCCTCACCTAAGTGAACAAATGGTAAGCACTAAGATCCACTGAGGTTGGCTTAGCAACCATGGGATGGCGTTCAACATGCAATCATGTTTAGAATTCAGCAAATCCTCTGTCATTTGGAAACCAAGAGGTACCATTGTAATGTTTGTCATTTTCTTTCTCGAACGCTTTTAACATAACTTCTTCCTTCACTGTCATCTGAAACACTCCAGAAAATTATAGGTAAAGGCTTCCACACCCACTTGATAAGAAGATCACAGTTTGCAAAACTGAAGGGATGTGTGTCTAAGAGCATTGTCCATAGCACATATTCATTGCAGGGGACCTCAGCTCACAATTAACAACAAATAAATCCAGCATCTTGAACTCCAGCTCTCATTTGCAGCTGTGGAGTTTGTTGGGCATATGCAAGGTTCTGAGTAGTGGGAGGTGCTAAACCGATTCATGGCATAATGTTAGGTAAGTTGCCTTCACTATATTTTGAATTAAAAATGAGTACAAATAAGTTAAAATATAATCAAAGAGGCAATGGACTGCAGCTATCTGGAGGTACAGCTGAAATAGGGAAAAATACTAGAAATTGAACAATGAGGCTGTTTGCAAGAAGATAATTTGCAGACTCTGCTTATGAGAAGGTTTCCTTATTGAAAGCTTGAAAGTTTTATAGTTTTTTTTTTGTTTGTTTGTTTTTGTGGGTAATACATGTTGCTTACCAGTAACAGGATGAAAATCAGTGTCTCAAACAAACTGAACAAAAATATTAAGAAGGCTAGCTCACAGCTGGGGTTTGCTCTACATGCCTTCCGACCTTATTATGCTAAGATAAATGTTTCACAAGAAACTAAACATAATGGTAAACACTAAATATATGCTAAAAAAAGAAACTGCCATTTAAAGGGTAATGTAAGTTCAGTTGGAGACTGTGTCTCAACAAATGAAGCCATTCCTGCTTTCAGTTATTGCTCTCTAAAATAATACATAATATCAAGTTATTAATATAATTCGACTGTTTTTACTAATACAACATAGTTTTCATTTAAGATCAATAAAACATGGTTCATTTCAGTTCACTGGTGATATTAAATAAAACTAAAGCAAACCATTAATCAGTCATGTGCTTAGGGCTTACAGTGAAGGGTTGTAAGTGACTCAGGGACGAGCAAAGTTGCTGATGCCCTGTCAGAATCACCTTTGGGATATAATAAAGTGTCTACAGCTGTCACAAGTGACAAACCTTGTGAAGATTATGTTATTTTTGAAAGTCAGCTGGTCAAATTTGGTTTATTAACAATCTAAAAGCACATTTCAAGTCTCAGCAAATGTTTGAAGAGGTTGATGATTATTTGTTAGGACAAAAATACAAGATTACAATTAATTTCTAGTGCAAAATTGAGTAGAACGTAATAGCAGAGAATTTTTGAAGCAGAGTTTTACATTTGCAAAGGGTATGCACTGAAACTTTGGTTTATTGAGGGTTCCAAAGTGGGAGCAAATTGGCTGTCTTATATTTAAGTCTGTGTAATCAGGAGCAGGCCTGCCACATTTCACCGCAGCTTGTCAAGCTCTCTGATCTTAACAGCTTTAAAGTGTTAACAAGGTGAATGTATCAGAGACGGGCCTAGTAGGAGACAGCTATGAAGAAGAAAAGTACATACAACAGGAGACAGAGACAAAGCCCGAGATGAGAGGAGCGATTACAAGACTGCCACAGCGGTGGGAAAAAAAGAAAATGAAGAGAGAAGGAGAAATGTAAATGGATTGGAGGACCAAGGAAAGCAAAAAACACAAGACAGTAAATGGAAGTCTAGAGATGGAAACCTTTTTCATGACATATTTTACTTTTTTGAATGAGGAAAACAAACAAGTCCTTCTTTCTTTCTGAATTTATTGTGACCCTTATTTCTCTCTCAAATTCTCTCTTTTTGAAGCGGTTTCCAGATGTTTTTTTATGGCAGTCTTGTAATTGTTACTGTTAATGTTACTGTGGGAAAAAAAATCTGACAAGTTCTACCATGAATCATGCAGAGGAACAAATCTTTATTAAAAATCACAGCCTAACCATGAAATGGTATCAACAATGTTTGATATTATCAACACGTATAGGCACCTGGACAATAGAGTAAAATGGAGCAACTGCTCCCCAATTTTAAAACTTATTTGACTCAAAAATCAGATCCAACATACTTATTAGGTTTTAAGGTTTTAGCACATTTTATGCTTTTTAAGCTAACAAGCTGAAACAGATGAAAACAAAATATTGTTACGTTTTTGTCCTCTATTCCTTGATTCAGTCCAACTCAGCCTATGCGTCAAAATCCAATTTGGAAATAAAAAATACTTCATCATGAGCTGTCAAGTAAGTACATAAGTAAATATAATATTATATTTACAGCACTTCTCAAGATCCAAAGTGCTTCACAATAACCTAACTGTTGAACAAGAGTTGATAATGTATAGAAAACTAAGGGAAATTAATAAAAAGAATAGACTAAAAACGTATTTTTTAACTGCTTTTTAAAAAAGACCTCTGATCTCCAGCCCAAAGGAAGAGAGTTCCAGAGTCTGCCATACACTCAAAAGAAGGCTTGCTCCGTTTCTTTTCAACCTGGTATGAAGCACCATCAGCAGCCCCTGATAACAGGACCTCGCAGACCTGCCAGGGCCATAATGGTTGCAGAAATCCTCTGAGACAAACTAGCACCTGTCCATGGAGAGCTCTCCAAGCCAGTCAAATAATCTCAAACTGCACTCAGTGTAGCTGAATCAAGACTCGAGTCACATGTGAAAACTGATAATTTTGTCAAAAACTTTGTTTTATAGAACTTCCAAGCATCCACTCCTCCTTTATATTAGATATGCATTTTTTCTGGTGCAGGGATAATTATTTCCGTTTTTTCTTCAAATAATTACAGAAACTGTCTGACATCCACGGTTTCCCAAATTCTAAGCACTTTAATAAACCATGGGGATTTAATCTGGGTGAAACGAGGTGTACAATTAAATGCCATCAGCATCGCAATGATAAGTGATGTCTTCAAAGGTCGACAGAATTGGCCTAATGGGGAGCAAATACAATAAAATAGTAGAGCCCCTAAAACCATATCTTGCAGTAGATCAAATTGGACTAGATTTGGTGGATATATACACTTGTTTAGAAACCATAAACAATCTGACAGATAGGTATGAAGAGAACCACTCCAAGGCAGATGTCAGACAATTGTGGGAAGCAAAGATAAATGGGTCTGAAACATCTTTTTAAATGTTATAAAAGTGATACATCTCTTTCTCACTTACCCTAAATCAGATAAAATACAAATACAAAAATTTTGTGCTACAATTTACTTTTTAGGGAGGGTGCTTCTATTTACCAGTCTGAAGCAGCAACTGTGTGTTGCAGGCATTATGCAGTTTGTCTGTTGTAAAGTAGCTCTTCTCAGTCATTGCAATCTGCATCATTCCAGTAACCATAGTTTAAAATGGACTCTATTGCCCATTTCATAACATATTCCAGTGCCCATGCCAACCTAATAAACCAAAGTCTGTCTAGGTGACTTTTAAGATGTTGTACTATAGAATTTAAATGTGGAATCCTTAGAAATGTTTTCACATTTCCTTTATTTCTATCACACATGGTTGTGAGAAATATAAATGGAGGTTTTTCATTTTAGGCACCACAGAAAACAGGACTGTAGCCAAACCAAATGCAGCCAAATCCAGAGCCCTGAATATGATACTCCATAAATCAAGCCGATATTCTTCAGAAAGCTGATGTTCTTCAGAAAAAGTGGAATTTTCAGTCAGTACAAGATACGATTCCATCTGTTTCAACTGGCTCGGATATGCAAAAGGGAACAAAAAGGCTACTTGAACATTGATTGCACAGGCAGCCTTACTCTTGTCCTGCTTAGACAAAATAAGGAAATCCATGCCAGACACATGCATCAACATCAGAGTGTTGGAAGGATAAAAAGACCTTTTGAAAGTGTGCACAAAAAGCTTGAACTGTGGTCTTTTTTTTTGTTGCAGGAACATAAAAGAGTCATACTCTGTCCATTTCACACAGATACAAGTAAAGAATGGGTTAATCTCTCACAACTTTTGTCAAAATAGAGGAAAAAGCAACATGTCATAGACGAAGAGGAAGATTATCTCTGCTCTACAGCACTTCGGTCTCCAGACAAAACTCAGAAAGATCAAACAATTTCAGTTCAACCATGTTACATTTTCTGTCTTGACAGAAAAACAACCAATTGTAAAAACCTTTTAGTATTTCATTACGTGAGTACATATATTTTTTTTTTTAAATCGAACCATGAAACCTGACCGGTTCATTTTCATAATTTATTTAATATTACATTATCAGTAATTGAAAAAGGAATAAGGATTTCAAACTCAGATCCTAAATATAAGAATGTTGTTTCAATTAATTTATTTTAAATGATTGGTACTGGGATCTTCGATTGAAACCTTACTTCTGATGCCTTGTCTTATTGTACGCTTTGTGATCTTTCATGTTTTGTGTTTCATTCCAAAGCAAGTCATGCTGATGAGATTTGAATGGCAAAACTTTAGCAATCCTGACCTATTTTTAGTGCAAATTGTTTTGTTGACAAAACAAATATGGGTTTTTCTCCTTACAACCTAGTACAACCATGTTCAAATGAATTGTCACGTGGCCGTCTCTGTGTACTGTGTTCTACTTCCCCAGACATACAGTTTTGTTTAATTCAGCTGAAAGTATCTGTTTTTTATGTGTCCTGTCTGGCAGTATAGGATTAAAAATTGCTGCCTTAATGCCAAAGAGAGCCCAACAGATTTTACTTTCACAAACGGAACATGATTTGAGCAAACTGCGGTTGGTGCACTGCTGTTTTTAATGGACATGGAAGCCCGTCCTCCTGGGCCCATTCTCAGTCAGATGCATCTGACTTACAAACAGCAGCACACCAACTGCAGGTTGCTCATGTGTGAGCCACCAGAACTGACAACGACTCCTGGATAGGTCTTGAAACCAAAGTCCGGTTGCCTCCGATTGAAGCCTGTTTGCTCATGCACCTGTAGAGTGCACTTGTGTTTGTAAGGTTTATCCATAAGAAAAATGCTCAGCAGAGGTTATGAGGAGCTAAATACCCGCCCCCCAGAGCGCCGAGGCAGACACCTTGGAAACCAGAACCCCAGACGCCCGAAAGGGCCCCCAGAGCAAAGGTGTCCAAGAGGGATCAACACAGAGATATGGCTGCCTCCCCCATCCCAGGGAAGAGCAGAGAGGAACTCCAGGAAACAGTTCAACAGCCACAGTGCCAAAGCCCCTGGGAGCTGTGGCAATGCCAGCAGCCAACTACGCCGGAGCGGATTAAGCCATGGGCCCAGAGACCCAAGGCCAAGGGGCACCCTGGCCCTTGCCGGGGCCCCGACAGAGCCACTGGGCCCAGGCCCTGTGAAGTTAATTTATTTCATTAACTCAATTTACTAATGGAATTACATCTGTAAACTGTATATTACATTACATCAGCCAATTACAAGGCTGATGATGTTTTAAAGCCTTTATTAATGTTAATTAGGATTTATTTTCCACCATCAGCTAATAAAACCCAGCATTTAAGAATATTGCATCAGACCAATAAAAAATGCAAAGTTTTTCATGAAGAAATGGGGGTTTAATGAGTAATATGTTTAATACCAGCTTAAAGTTTTTTTTTTTTTCAAAAGGTATTTTTAATTTGAAAAACAAGCCTCTTAAAAATGCATATTCAGATTTATTGAATATGACTGTGCAGTATGATTTGAAACCGACCAGGCTCCTAGTGAATTGTGACGGAGAAGCCATCACGAGCCGGGACGTATTTAAAAAAAAATAAAAAATTCATAACCACGGGACGTAGTTATGAGTCCATGTCAGGATGAGAGCACACCCGCACACGCATACACACAGGGACATACACCATCGCTAACTTATTTTTTTTTTGTTGCAGTTAAACTGACGCGGTTCATTTCGGGTGCACACGCGGTGTTCCTGCATCAGTTAACATTCATCCTAACCTGTTATTTTCAGCGTCAAACATTTTCCCGATTCTATTTTCAAGCAGGGTTGTTTCCAGACAGGTGTGCCGGAAGGGAGTCACATGATGATGTAGTGATGTCATCAGAACATACTAAGTGTTTTCTATTAAACTGAGTATTGTATTTTTTATTTCAAGTTCATTTATTATTATTATTTTATTTTATTTTGTATACTTTAAGAGTTTGAGTAAGAAGTAATTTTATTTTTTTTGCTTGTTTGGACTTCGTGTGGGCGGAGCCTGTGGCTTTGAAAGCAGGGCGGGCACAGGCGGGCAGTCTGTGGCTAGACTCCTGAGAAGTCACACTGAAGGTGATCTACTCTTACATGGAAGGTATTGCTGTTTGTCTAATTTGAACCTGCCTTGGACATCCTTTGTATATATTCTGCACCTGCCATCTTTGTTTACCTGAAGAAAAGCTGAATAAATTTCACTGAAGTGATCTCCGGCCTTGACCAGTCATTTATGTTTGACCAAGTCATAATAGAACCCCGTCGCATGAATACAAAATAACAACCCCTTGTGAAATGATGAATTAACTGTGCAATAATGTTCTTAGGTTCAGTTTCATATACCGTATTTTTCAGACCATAAGGCACACTGGATTATAAGGTACACAGTGAATTAACATCTCTATGTATATCTTTGTCCACATATAAGATTATAAGGCACACTAAATATTCTTCCCAAGTGTGTAACATCACCCCGCCCATTCCGTCTCTGTCAGGGGGACTGAGTAGTTGGACTACATTGCCCTGCTTTTAACATAATTTCAAAATAAATATAACTTTTACATTGAATTAACTTACTAGGTTTATTGTTCCTAGCGCGTACGTGGGCGGTCAAAGACTGCCACATACTCAAGCGTACTGTGCACATACTATGAACTCGGTGGACTCCACGCTTACTCTTCACGGACATTTTACCCTTCATAGTCGCGCGTACTGTTGTGGCAAATTCCTACAGCTCCTACATTTTCTGCCAGTGGGACGAAATGGTGGAACGGACGGTAAAATGTGTGATTAGCTAGCTGAGTACCAAGAGCCGTTTCTTTACCAGCAGGGTCCCATCTGTCAGTGAGAACAGAGAGGGACTGTGATGCCGTGAGTCCTTGCGACCGCCTGCTTGGAGCAACTCAGTGTATCAAGCTTGGTGTCACATATAAAACAGTTCGATGTAAACACTTTTTGCCTTGTAAAGCTTATAGTGTGACGCCGCATACATGGACGTAAAAAATGAGCTTTGCATGTACCTGAATGCGCAGAGTCCGTCTTGAGTATGCCTCGAGTATACGCGGACCTCCGTAGAGTGAACTATGCCCGAGTATTTGGGGCCCTTTACATGAATGCACTTCTAGTTTTGACATTGAAGTCAGGCATCGTAATGCCCCAAATATCCATTGAGTGGAGCGGTTTCGTTGCTTACCAAAGTCGTACTTTAGCGGATATTTGAGCGAATTGTACCACATAAAATCAGTCAGGAAGCACAACGGTAATCATATATAAGGTGCACCTGATTATAAAGTGCACCATCGATTTTTGATCAAATTTAAGGATTTTTAAGTGTGCCTTATAGCCCGAAAAATATGGTATAACATACATGTCTGAATACTGCTGGACCTTTATATTCAAGAAATTATTTGAGTATAAAATGTATGAGCAACATAAAGCAGGCTCAAAGATCTCAAACCACAACACATCATGCCCAGATCTAAGGAAATTAATTTCTAAGACTGCCTTACCAATGACTTTGGGACACCTGCAAACAACAGTGAGGGCAGATAGGCATACAATTAACTTTGCCTTGAGTGTGCGATCCAAATTTACTCCCAGAGCATATCAACGACCCATCTAAGAAAACCAGGAAGAAAAAAACAATGAAAATCTTTGCAGGCCTCATTTGCATTGGTAAAGGTTGTCATCATAATTCAAGAATGAGAAAGAGATTTGTGGAAAAAAAAATACCAACATAGGAAAGATACAAGGACAAAACCGCAGCTCACCAAAAGGGACACAAAGGATCATCTCAAATTTGCCTCAAAAAACAAACAAAAGAAAGAAAAACATAGAAAACAACCTTTTGATGTTCCCCAAGACTTTCAAATTATATTATTTGACAAGATAAGAAAAAAGGAGAAGCTGTGCATTTTATTACATCCAGGGTAATAACAGCACCCCCACACTACACTGTACCTTGAGTCAAATGTAGTGGTGGTAGTGTGATGATTAGTTACAGTCATTATTTAACAAGAGGTGCATTAATATTGAGCTGGTATTGGGGACATAAACCCTGATTTGGACCCTGAACACAACTGTTCCACTGAGTTAAGTTATTATATTTATCTAATGAGAGATAAAAATCCATTAAAGTCATATAAAGTGGAAACATAAAGATAAAAATCCATTAAAGCCATCTAAAGTGGATACATAATTAGCTAAAGTGGCATGTAATCATACTGATGAATGTTATATTACCTAACCAAAACTCTCTGACAAAAGAAAAAAACTCTTTGAGGGAGCTTTTCTGGTGTACAGTTGATTTTTTTTTTCCTGCATATGTGCAGAGCTTTTTGATACAGCCTTTATTCAAGTGGATCTTTGGAAGTGCATGTCTTTTTCCCCTCAGCAAATATTACCTCACAAACTGTTTTAATTTCGATCAAATTGTCCACTTCATGGTTAAATATGATTATGGTTGCACAATTCTGGCCACCATGGCGCAGATATGGTAGAGTAACATTGTGTGGCTTATGTGAAATGCAAAAATAAACTGGCTTCAGTTATCCAATTGTAAAACACATTGCTTAACATTATTACCTGTTTAGAATAAAAAAAAAGTCTGAGAGCAAATGAAACGGAGTGTGTGTATGTGCATGGATGAGCATGATTTATAGACAATCACCTCAAGACTCACACAAACCATTAATTGTGAGGGCAGTGGCCATTACTCCAGTTACATGAAGTGCAATAATAATTTTAATAATAAAATCAGCTATCTTCTTCTGTCGTGACAGTCCCTTAAGATGCCTTGAGGTATTTTGCATCATTGCCTTCCTTGGCACACAAGTCTGTAATGAATCACAAGTCTGTATGAGGCCCAAGCCTTTCGGTCTTTCACCCACAATTTTCCTTCTTCCTACATTCCTCTGCCCATGCACCACTCAGTTCCGTTTTGACAGTGTTGCCTCTTGGTCATGTTGTTGGCCTTGCCAGCAGGAACATATCAGAGATCACGACTGCAGATCAGTAATGACCATAGGATAATTATTTTGTAACACCGTGCCCTGCATCCTGCAGAGAACATCCCCATTCATTTGTAAGAATGGAGAGATCAATATATGCAAATGCAATATTAGCTGGTCGACTGCCATGTCTAAATCATTAGGAACAAGGGGATCACATGATTGATGTGTGTGTGACTCATCACTGAGTCTCATTCTGTCTGCCCTAATGTTTCTTCTTTTCACATCACGTCCTGTATAAAGCAATTGAATCGCACACACTGTCCAGTCTCATCAACTCATGGGATTCATTTGAGAAGCAGCTGATGAATTGGATGTGAATGGGAAGAAGGCAAAATATTCCCAAATGCACAGGACACATCAAACAGAACTGATTGAAAGTAATTTAATCAATGGTTTTCATTGCATTACAAAAAATAATATATAGTGATCACATTTATGCATTTATAGCATTTTCACAAGAAAAAGAGCATGGCTGGGAATGCCATAATTGTACAAGACCTATTTGTTAAGGAAAGCCATCAGGAAAGGTAACCCAAGAGTTGTTTCACAGTTTAGAGTGGATTTATGATACCTTGATAATATATTAATAAAGCTTTAGAGGGATATAACACATTTAGTAGTTATAAAATGCATGCCTATTGTCACATAAAGACAGCAAATGTGTTAGTATATTGTGAAAATTGGGTTTAAAAAATGCCTTGCTTATTTTTCTTGTAACACCTTTTGTAAAACCTGCCATACGTTACCCGTCATCCAAGACATGGCAATCGTAAGTGCTAAAGAGAGGGCTTCTAAAGTTCTTCTTGTGTTTTTATGAAACAGGAGAAGCAAGAAACAAAAGAAGTTGAGTTTTCTTTTTATTCAAACAATTCAGACTATTTAAATTAAATTGAAGAACAATTCTGGAAGCACCTGAACACTTCTTAAAAGAAAAAGCTACTTCTTGTTTTTTTATTTTTTATTTTTTTTTAAACAGTAAACCATATTAGCTGTAGCTCACGGTTTGCTTTTTAAATGTCATATTTTTCCAAGTTGATTACTTCAACAGTCTTTTGAAAAAGTGTTTTCTTTTGTTCATTATGCTACCGTTTAGGCCAAAAAGTGGTTCAAGGAGATTATGCGCCTGAAACAACATGATTTATCAAGGCAGTCAAAGTACTAGTCGAAAGATTTTTGTTGCTACAGGACTTTTTTTTTGCAAGTCTTCATTTCTATCTTCAAACTTAGAGAGGACTGTGTGTGTGTGTGTGTGTGTGTGTGTGTGTGTGTGTGTGTGTGTGTGTGTGTGTGTGTGTGTGTGTGTGTGTGTGTGTGTGTGTGACAAACCCAGAATACATGTTTGTTTTTACTCTACTTAGATGTAAATGAGCTGTCATGAACCAACAGCAAAAGCAAGCAGCACAACATTAATAATAACACGACAGCCCTGTCATGGCATTAATAAAGCATGCTTTCAAACCCAACTTTTAATTGTTAAACAAATATTGATAAAACAACAGCTTTCAGTTAATACATGCTCATCCAGGACGATAGGACCCAATCTGGCTGTATGATTTGATAAAACTGACTTTCTAAAGTGCTTTGAGATGAAAGTTTAGCTTGAAAGCACCACAGACTTGAAACAAGGCCATAAAATGTTGACTGGTAAACATATCTTAAAGGCGAAGGTTGGCTCTATACAACACTGGAATGACTGGTCGAAAAGACATTTGTTAGACACAGAGTTAGAGAGGCTTTTGGTTTGATCAGCGGGGTGACAGTGAATCAGGTGGGTTACTGGTTCAAACCCCCGCTCAGACTGCCTCAGTCATTGTGTCCTTGGGCACTTGCCAAACGCTGGTGGTCAGTAGGTCCGTTGGCAACAATTGTATGAGAGGCCCATTTCTGTCAGTCTGCCCTAGGGCAGCTGTGGCTACAATGCAGCTTACCATCATCAGTGAGTGAAAGGGTGAATGACTGATTGTAGTGTAAAGTGCTTTGGGTTCCCCAGACTTGATAAAGTGATAACAAGTGCAGGCCATTTACCATTTAGAAAAAAAATATGCATTTCCATAGCTGATAGATAATCAATGCATTGGAAAAGGGTCCAGGTTAATGTTACTGAAACAGTAACTTCTGGGTCATATAAACTTGATTAAAAAAAGAAATTAAACATAAATCTGTCATTTGGAAATTTAATTCTGGATTTTGAATTAACCAAAAACTCAAATTTATGAAAAGAAAGCCTTTATATTTTTTGAAATCACATTCAAACACAGATAACAAAATAACCCATCCCTTTTTCATATTTTGATTGTCAATTGAAAATGAAAAGTTAGAATGACACACTTTCTAAAGAACCCTTTTTATTTGCTATTTGACATTATATTTATGTTAGGCTTTCCCATGGAAAACAGATCTTATTTTAGAGTAGATACAAAATAAATCTTCATTGCTTGAAAGAACTTTAATTAACTACAGTCTTAGAAATAATACAGTCCCCTTCAGCAATAAACGTCCTTAGGGGGAAAAACATCATCTGAATTGATCCTGATTTATTCCAGAGGATCTGTAAAAAATTGCACTAATGAAAATGCTGAATCTCTAAGTCTATTTTGAATCTAATAAAATACAACTGTAATCTATGAGCACAGTGAAATACACTCTGTTGGAAGCAAGCTGACGTCTCATTATATCTTGTGATTAAGAAACCCTTTTACTAACAGTTTACTCAACCAAACAACACGAAGATACAGAAAAGCTGCTAATTTCAAATTCATGTTAACTACATCCTAAAGGAACTTTATTCAGCGTAAGAAGCCCTAACCATGGCATGTTGCATTTCTGAGACACGCGTGTCAAGTAAAATAAAAGTCTTACCTTTCCTACATATAGCGGTTCCGTGCCTGTGTACTCCTCCACCACGAAAAATTGGTTCCACACCCATCCCCTCTTTACTCTTTCAAGAGACGAGGGTCCGTCTTGCTGTTTACTCCCTCCTGAGTTTGTGCCACTAGTTCTTGAGGCCTCAGACCACTTAAAACAACAGCAACTCAAAAGACCCAGTGTTGTCAATAGTGTCCACGGTCCTGCTGCCCAAAGGGGAACCATGTTGTTTGAAAAAAAAAAAATCCTGTGTCTACATGTAAAATCAAAGTTGCAGACACAAAGGGGTTTTCACTTGTAGTTGTAAGCAAATGCACAAGTCCACCAGGGCAAACTCAAAGGGTCTTGGTGAAAGGACTTTAAAGCTAATCCATGGGATCACAAATCAATCTAAAGTTATCTGCTTAATACAGGCCAGGTCATGGAGCATAATGGATTTGTACTATCCGGTGAGAGCATGTTTGTATGGTCACATGGCCAGTCAGTTCAGAGTACTTGCTCCCCCTCACAGAGATTCTTGTATTTCTTTGAAGTGGAATCTGTTGCAGTGAAACAAATGGATTGAGGAATACTTTTAAAAGATTTGAGGGTGAAAGAAACAACACATTTGACCAGATTCACTCACAGTTCAGTAGGGAAACGATGGGGAAACAAGGTTGTAGGGCTGTTGAAAAGTGTGCTACTGGTGAATAAAATTGAAGCTTTCCATCCATTCTTCACTCTCCTGCCTTCAACAGCACTTGCAGCCATTTCCCGTCCAGTCGGCACAGTGAGGGTGGTTGATACCGCACAGATAGTCAAAAGTCCTGGAAACACTTCCAGATTTAATTTATTCCAAAGAGGAAATATTTTTCACAGTGCAGTCCCTTGAAGAGTTCTAACTGGTTTAACTTGCAGAAGCAGAAATCTTGAACTGTGAAAAGGCCAGCTGATTTTACTGTTGGTGATTACATTTGATCTTAGATGGCTTTGACCTTCAGAACAATCCACTGGTTTGGAGAGCTCATTCTTTAAAGGTCCTATATAATTTCTGTCTCCCTTATGATGACTCTATCAGTAATCCGAAGGAGGAAAGCAACCTGTAAGACAGAAGAGACAAGAGTTGTCGTCATACATTTACTACATCTTAGACTGCATTGGTAAACTGGTAATCATATTGTCAAGATTCACTTTTTTCATATTCATATTGTATATGTTGTGGATGTTGACATTTGTATAAAAGAAAAAACAAAAATAAAAATTCAAGATGTCTTCAATCATATCATGACCAGTGGGCATCACTGCCTCCTTTTCTACACTCGTCTTAGGCCAAAAACTCTTTCACATCTTATGTGTGCGAAATGTTCATGACTGCAAAGAGACCAATCAATCTTTATATGATTTGGGTACTTATCAGGACGATATATGACAGTAATTTGACATATGATATCCTTAGTACACAGAATATAATATCAAACTTTTATCTCGGGCCAGTCATCATTGCAACTAAACTACTGCAAGAATCATAGAAAATACTTGTGGTATCACAAATGTAAGACATACATACACTGCAACCAAATCTGATCAAAACAACAAGTAAATGCATGAGTATACAAAAAGCAGGTGACAGTTGACTGTTAAATTATTACCAACTTTAGTATTTTTGTCAAATATTTTATAAGCATTTTAACTATGTCATAAAAACTATTGAATGGAGAAATACATTCAATGTGCCATATGATCAGCACATTACATAAATTGCACAATGTCTTTTAGAATAAATGCCAATACTTGGTTCTTCTTTCAAATAACCTGAGTTCATCACAGTGATACTTGTACCACCAAATGACTGTTCTTTTCTAATGTTTTACCAACATATATGAATGTTAATGACAGGCAGTGCAAAATGCTTTGCATAACAATTATACACTTTCATCACTGGTATACGATTTAATTTATTACATCAGTAAGTGTTTTTTAGAAAGTTTCATTATCAGCTCAGAAACCCAAACGAGCTCCCTTTTAATCATTGAGATTTACAGTAATGTGTGTCTAATATTCGATATACAATTGAGCTGATAAGTGGACATTTTATGTACATACCATTGTCTAACTATCTGAGTTACATTTATAGCTTTGTGAAAGCCTGTTGGAAAGTGGATGGTTGACATATAGCTCAGTTCAGTTCTGTTTTAAGAACCTCTGGCCCACTTCTGCACTGAGCACTTACCATATTTTGTAATATATGAAAAATATATACAAGACATGTTTGGAAAACATATGTTACCATATTATTTACTTATAGATAGCAAACAAAGATTTCACATGATGCTTGTGAAATTCATTATTATATTGTATAAAATAAATGTAAAAGTTTCAACTTTCAAGTGTAAATCATATAAACCTAATGATGTGCAATATATGAAACATAAACTGAGGATGACTGAATGCTTTTTTTCATGTATATTTTTTCTATTTGTTTTCCATATGGGTGGAACATTACTTTGAAAGTAAATTAAGTCATTGGTGTTTAAGTACATTATGACTGAATTAGGATGTATCACAAATGTATTTATTTCAATAATTCAATTCAAATGCTAAAACTTTCATCTAGATTATAACACAGAGTGATATATTTCAAGAGTGTATTTCATCTAATTACTTTGATGACAATGGCTTACAGATAGTTAAGACCGAAATTTCATTTAAGACAATTTAGCATATTCAATTTGATGTATAATATATATATTAAATAGAGAAACTCATATATATATATATATATATATATATATATATATATATATATATATATATATATACACACACACATATATATATGCACAAATACACACACACACATATATGTTTATATATATATATATATATATAGAGAGAGAGAGAGAAATATATATATATATATATCTTTCTCTCTCTCTCTCTATATATATATAGAGAGAGAGAAAGATATATATATATATATATATATATATATATATATATATATATATATATATATATATATATATATATATGAGAGAGAGAGAGAGAGAAGAGAGAGAGAGAAAGAGAGAGAGAGAAAGATATATATATATACACATACACACACATATATATTTATATATATATATATAGAGAGAGAAAGATATATATATATATCTTTCTCTCTCTCTATATATATATAGAACGAGAGAGAGAAATATATATATATATATATATATATATATATATATATATATATATATATATATATATACATATATATATATGAGAGAGAGAGAGAAGAGAGAGAGAGAGAGAAAGATATATATATATATATATAGAGAGAGAGAGAGATAGATAGATAGATAGATAGATAGATAGATAGATAGATAGATAGATAGATAGATAGATAGATAGATTTAGAAATGTATTGCTATGCCCCTGAATTTTGCTGCTCATTACTATATGTGTAATCAACACATGCCATTTCCTCTGTTTTCTTCTTACTTGTTTGCTCTTACGTCACTGAACCTACTGAGTCATTATAAATTGAGGATTTTATATTTTAGTAAGGGATTTCGACGATTGCCACATTAAAAAGAGCAAGTCTAAAATTAAGGGTGAGTAGAAGAGCCCTGGTGAGAGTAAAGCAAAAAAGTAAAAGCATGAGGTCATTTTTCTTCACACAAGGAATCAAAAGCGTCTGTCTGACTTTAATCTGACTGATACAGCAGCAGTTGACCTCAGCCAGCCGATTAAATGGATGAAGGAACACTAATTGGATGAAAGTATTAATCAATTAATTCTATCCATTGAGGCTACACCCCCCTAATACTTCAGATAAGCACAGCAGAAATCACAAGGGTAGCAAATACTTTGTAGATGTTTAACATGCACAGATGTTAGGCTGAAATGCAAAGCTAACCTATCACAGACCTGATACAAGACATGGGACTCCAAATGCGAAAGAAAAAGGAGAACATAAAAAAACAAAAAATGAAAAGGGTTTCATGGGAAGCGAGAGAAAATGAAACAGATTGTTGTGATGTGTGCAACTGTGATTAATGGTCTCTTTGAAAGGTTCAGAACAAAAGTCGAATGACAAAAAAAGAAGAAACAATAACATTTAGTATGTCTGTGGTCTCACAACCCTAAGAAAGGAAGATTGCAACACAAGCTGAAGAAAAGCTCCTCAGGCCTGCAGGTGGTTTAACCTATTGTATTCCTGCAGGCACTTCTAATCTCACTCCCCCTCTGCCCAGCAAGTAAGCTTGGAGCTTCCGGAAATAATTCCTTCTCAGACTGTTGGTCAGGGCAATGTCCGTGGTATTGGAAACTAACTGCTCTAAGGCTGTCCAGTCTCCAGAGCAAACAATTCAGAAGAAACCTAAGCAGCTCACACCTCGTAACTCCTCACTTCAGCACAGTTGTTACTCTTACAGTTGTATGTAAACCTTTTATCTTTGCCATAGTTAAAAAAATATTTCAGATATTCTGATGGAACTGTTCGCTCAGAAGAAATGTGGTTTTCATCAAAATTATTAGAGAAACTTGTTCCTGTATACTGCAAGTAAAAGAAAATGTAAATGGATTATGGCTGATATTTCAACACAAGGGCATCATTTAAAAAAAAAAATCAAACAACATTTTTTTAGTTATGCAGAAACACTGTCAATTGTAACATGTAATACACAACAAGCCCAGGACATGTTCCCCAGAGAGGTCAACACATATCTAAAAAAAACTTTATTTCGTAAAAAGGTTTAATATTTTTGTCCCTCAGAAAACATTTCAGAAAATGAAACTCATGATATTGTTTTTTTAAACACAAAACTACATATTTCAAGCCTTTTTTTCTTGTTTTTAAAGATTATGGCTTACAGATATTGATTTGCCTAAATTCAATATGTCAGAAATTTTGAAAATGGTTCAAAATATGGCAATATCATGGTTTCACGCCTGAATCAGCTAATTCAAAGGTTTTGTAAGCCCGAAAATGATCCCTCAGTCTGGGTCATTTGCTTAAGAAACCAGTTTCTTTAATGAGCAGAGTCAAGTCTTAATTTTCCAGCAGGACTTTGCCCCTATCCACACCGCAAAATGTACCAAGAGCTGGTTTAATGACTCAGTTGTTACTGTGCTTGTTTGGCAAGCAAACTCTGCTGACATTAACTCCATAGAGAATCTACGGGCTGTTGACAAGAGGGAGATAAGAGACACCAGATCCAATATCAGAGCAATCTGGACTACCATTACTCCCTACCAGTGACTGCCTCTCATATCCTCCTTCAATATTTGACACGTGCTTTTGGAGTTTAACCATAAACTAAGAGATTGCACAAAAAAAGAAAAAAAAAATAAGTAAAATGTTTTCTCATGCGACTGTGGCTCAGTGGGTAGAGAAGTTGTCACAATCCCCAGGTGATGAATTATTTTAGTTTTGGGTTCTGGGGATGATGTATCTGTTAGTCTTTCACCTTTTAGTATTACTTTAGTTAGTCTGTAGATTATGTTCCTTCCTTCTGATTTGCTGTGATTATTTCTTTTGTTCATTATGGATTTAGTTAGTTACTCTTGTTTCAGTTGGATCCTTATTTTCCTGCCTATGTCTTCAGTTCAGTCATTATTGGGTGTATTTAGTTATTGAGCCTCTTTAATTATTGTAATTTTTTATATTGTGTTTCCTCCCTGTCTCCATCTCATCATTCATCTTCCTTCCCTTCTGCTCAGCCTTCAGGATTTATGCCTGTGCTTTGATTATCACTTGATTAACGACACCTGTTCCTCACGTTTTCAATTTCCCTCTCCTCCTAGTATTTAAGCAGTGTTGCTTTCATGTTCAGGCCACTGGTTCCTTGTTGTTTGAATGAAACAATAAAGAGACCTTGTAACTATCATACCTGACCTTTAAAAACAGTTAGGAAAATTGTTTTACATTTATAAAAGGATGACAAATGATGCTCAGAGTCTTTAGTGGCAAAAAGTGCCTGCTCAGACCATATGCGCTTAACTCCTGGGAGACCATTTTCAAGTCAAGGACAATTCCTTTTCACAAAACACACAAAATATTCCATTTGGTGTTCTGGACCCATTGGAAAGGCAGATATGTATATATCCATTAAGATATAGAGTTTGGCTGTTGTCAAAGTTATTCTTATCAAGCAGTTTTCTAATCTGAAGCTTTGCCTAGACTGTGAAGCTTTTACTTTTATGACTTTGCTCTGTGTTGCATTATTAAATTTAGTACTTCAGCCTGGACATATCAGCAAATCCTCGTAGTCTTGTTGTAAGGATGATAGAATATTATCATTCTCTACAGAGGTGAGCATAGTTATAACCCTCTGATGCTCAGCAACATTGACTGTGATGGTAAATGGCAAGTTCTCAGATTCGGATGTTGCATGTCTCACATTTGCTTTCAGCCAACATTGTGACTATCTGTTGAACCAAAATCATCTTATCTACCTGCTGTGTTCCCTTCAGCAAGAGATATGGAAAAGCCCTGAGGTCAGAAAACTCCTCCAACATATGCTAAGAGACAACGGGTAGCTAAAGGCTGGTTCACACAGCCGGATTTTAAAATAGTCGGCCGATTTTCAAACCCTGGGAGACACCACACGTAACGATTAAACATCCTAGATGAAACATGGTGGGTCGTATAGTGTGTGGTGTCCGGTCAGATGACAAGCAAAACACACCAAACACGAAAAGATTTTGCTTAAGATCATTCAGATGTCAGACGGGAAATCTTGCAGATCCTCTCAAGATCAAATGTGAGTTCAGAATAAATAAACACGAACGATGGGGGAGAATAATGACGACAGTGAGTGGATTGATTTCAGCAGAGAAAAAACATAACAAAAAGAAAAGCCGTTGATTAAAAAAGCAGAGATGAGACGGGGGGTTCTCTCACCGTGCTTTCTGGTTGGCTACACGCCACATTCAACAGGCTTCGTGCTCATTTGTCTGCGGGAGAGACCACACACGGTAGGATATCGGGGCAAGGCAATCCAACATGTTGAATATCCCCTATTTGAGGTCGCAGTGGTCCCGATGTTCCACCGAGAGGACCCGATCGCTCTTAACACACCACACACGGCAGGATATTCACTTAAGATCATCTTACGAGACACGCTGATAATAGCCGCCTCTCGGAAGGGGGAGATCAGGGAGAAAATCGGGTTAAAAATCCTGCCATGTGAACCCGCCTTAACAAGGAGCATCTTCCCCTACCACTAACCATAGGTTGTAACATTAAGCAAAGGAGTGTGAATGTACAGAAACGAAGTACTAACCAATAAAACGAAGCGTATTTAGGGTGGATCACGTTTTAACAACAGCTTTTGGTGAGTTGTTTCATCATTTGGGAAACGATATAGGAATGCCTGTAATCTGTGCAAATACACATACGTATATATAGGTTGTAAATGTATGAGAAGTATTTTACTAGAGCTGGTTTTCTTACAGCTGTCTATGGCAATACCTAAAACATTGTACTCTATAGAGTACCTTCAGTATAGTTTTTGTTTTGTAAATAAAAATATATATAAGCAATGCTATATATTAAATTCAAACATCACCTTTAGCGGGTCAAAACAAATTTGTACCCATACTGATAAATAAGAAGAGACAGCTCAGAAAAGACTGCAATTTCAGCTGGATGCTTCAGAGGAGTCAACTGCTCCAAATAAGTTCAAATTAAGGTTTATGATGCCTACGCATTTAGTGAGATAAAAAGAAAGAAATCCCTTCTGGCATAATGAATGATACTTACTGAAAAAAGTAATAGAGAAAACTCATCTAAACTTCCAAGATTGATGCAATGATCCAAAGTGTCCCCAATTAACTATGGTAAAACTATGGAGTGATAACATCAAATATATAACAGCATACTGTTAATACAGGCACAGTGGGTATACTGTGTACTGTATACCCACTGTGCCTCAGTGGGTATACAGCATTGGCAGAATATAACTAACTCCTCGTTGCCAATCTAAACCGTTGTTTTTCCCTTACAGCAAATTACTTAACCACTTTTGCTGAATAAAGCAAATTACTTCGAGGAAATTCAAAGTTCTCCATTGCAAAGTCAAACTTTTTAGCATCTAAACGGAACTACCTACCTATTTCGATATCAGTATTATGACTTTTTAACTGTGTATAGGTTTCCGAGTACTCTGCAGATGTGTACTTTAAATATCACATTTTGTCAAAATCATGGAAGAAACCCTGTTAGAGCTCAGAAAAGGTCTCAGTCAGAGCTACAATAGAGGTATTCAGATCAAAGAATTTTCATGTGTTACAATTGTTAAGTTAGATACTCTCCATTCAGTCTGACTAAGCTCCAACATGAATCAGTAATCTTTATCATCATTATGTGATACCATTATAAAATTTTGGTGAGACACCAGCTCAGCGTGGACATAGATTGCAAATGACACACAGACAGATCAAGACTTTTTGATTGTAACAACACTCCCTGATGATCTTAAAGCGTGAAAATAGTCCTTAACATTCAACAAGACTCATAATGGGCAAAAATGTACACATTTTTAACCCTTTGCGCATGTTTTGTAGATGGAGAATCCAATAGAGGTTGTGTTCAAAGTACTGATTTTGGAGATTTGAATTGCAATATACACCAAACTTTTCAGATATTAAAAAAATATATATACTGTATCCTCTTTCCTCCACATATTTTGTGTTGGATCAGACAAAGTAGAAGTTTGAGGTTTAGTGACTAAAACACTGAAATGTAAAGAGTTAGATACAAGGTTAATTAGATTAATTTACAAAACATTAAGATGATATACTTAGCTTATTGAATCTGTCTCTTTCCTCTATCTCTTTCCCTTCCCTCTCAGAGTCATTCTCCAGTCCAAGGCTATTGGCAAGCCCTGTGCAGCCATTCGTGACCTATTAGAGTGCTGGATGGATCCTAGAGTATGGCTGCAGCCTCTCATCAGTGGGCATGCCCTGAGCAAGCCCTTTGACAGCTGGCAGCGGACAGACGACAGCCAGGCAAGACTGATCACTGCAAACTGATAGGCATAGAGCCAATGACCAGCAGACCCTCTCTGTCTCTGACACACTCTCATAAATACGCTCGCGCGTACTCACAGTCAGAAATGCAAACACACTGTGTAAGAAAAACAGGATTTACAGTTTGCACCTACCACAAGTATTTATTTTAAAAACAATTAACTATTAATTATAACAATTGGCTAATAAATATGCCATATTGCCAATGCCATCTTGTTAAGATGCTGCACTGCATCTATTTTTTTTTAGAAAAGTCATGAACATGGATTAAAGTTGGTCTGACAGGGAAGGACTGGGCACTTGTTTATTTGTGTCTTACTTACAATGCCCTCTCCCTCTGCAAAGTTGTACTATGCTGCAATAAAATACCGTCCATTTTTTTTTTTAAGAGAATACAAGTGACTTGACTTTAAGTATTCATGGAAAGGAATAAAAGGTAGCTACAAGGACCCAAAGGGTGGACACAATGCTCTTGCACTATGGCTCATAGCTGTTTTGTTGACAGCTGCTCCAAAAATGAGTACAAGTAGGCCACCAGAGATTTTCTGCAAACCAAGAATGCATGTGAAAACAGCTTCAGATTGAGGAAATAAATTGTAATGGGAACATATGTACAGTTTGTCCAAAAGTAATCCTGTCATGATGAGTGAAGTTGTAGCAGGACCAAAGTGTAAACAAAACAACAGAAACCGCATTGCAGTAAAGGAATCTAATATGAAAACAGAAAAGTTACAAAAACAACAAGAGCATGGCGTATGAAGCACAGGCAGCCTAACAAAAGGAACCAGCTGTGAATTATGGTACATAACACTGGTTCTTTATAAAGGCTGATAATCCTTTATAAGTAGAATGACATTAAAGGTAGAGTGGTCGATTTTTCCGGAAATGTCCACTCCTCAGGGGGATCACTTGAAAGAATCTCCCAAATCCACTCTGGTCATATTTCTGTCTCCTGAGCCCTTCCTTTCCTTCTCATAAACTTGTAAGACAGGTTGCTTCTTGAGACTCTCAGCCATTTTCAAAGTACATGGTGACAGTGCCTGAGCTACAATGAATGGCTAACACCGAAGCTAACCGGAACCACTAAAAGTATGCATGTGCAGCCAGCAAGCAGAAACGAAGGAGTAAGCATGTGGGACAACCAATAGATAGGCTATGCTAGCGTTTTGACTTGACAAAACTAGTGTTTATGCTTTGCTCCATTTTGAACAAATATAAATATACAGCTGACCAGAGCTTTTTTGTTTTTTATTCCCTCCTTCTCTCTGCTCCTCCATTCCTCTCTCAATATCACTGTGTGTCTCGGCGCTGTTGTGATGGCCTCAGAAAGCGAGAGCAGGGGGCAAGGGGGTGTCTGTCCTTAGACTGGGAGCTTCAGCGAGGCAGACATCCAACTGAGCTGCACAGACTGCATAGATTGTTTATTTTTCTTAAATCAAGCAAAACCCAAACCGAGTCTTTGTTTTGGCCACAGCATGACAATCTTTATAGCACAGTAGGTATACCTGTCGACATTATAATTGCACAGTTCCCACACTGCTTAGGGATTTTTGTTTAGAGAAATCACATAATTCTCTGTATCATACCGGCAGTTTTCTCCGTTTTAATTTGAGATTTTGTTTTATATAAAACCAATAAGAATTAGGGGGGTTTTACCATTTTTTTCTGACAGATGTGTGCTTATTCTGCATTAAAACAACATGGTTTTGTTGACAAGACTCAGTGCATAGCAATGATGTCTGTGTGAGCTTGTCATTGTCTATATAGGCGAATAGGGGATGTCCATTCGTGTAATATATATCAATGAGTGAAGTCTTTTCAAGGGAATGTAAAACAACAGTGAGAGGAGAGCAGGGTGACTGAGGTAGGGAGACCAACAAATACAGATAATATACAGGAATCTCAACTAGTCACAAAAGGGTCTACAAATCAAAAGACGGGAAAAAAAGTGTAACTGTAATAAGAGAATAAACGAAAATACACCGAGGGAAGAACACAAATAATCAAGAGAGTAAACACAAATAATTAAACATAAATTATTGGATCCTAGTGACAATAATTAACAGGGAATAAACTGAATATGCCAAGACCTTCCCAAAATAAATGATCAGAAAGTAAACACTGTAAAAAATTAAAACTCAAAAAACCATGGATCATGACAAATTCAAACTTTGTATTTTTATTGTAACTAATTGCATGGCTGATTTCCAGTACTAAAAGAAAATTGCATCTGTACAGTATATTAGCAGTTTCTTCCGCTTTTACATAATAGAGGTAATAATTACAGGCAAAATGTGTTTGCTACCAATAAAACATAACTACCTGCAGACAGTGGCTCAGAGACATTCTGACTGATGACAGGATACATATCCTGTCATTTTTCATAAGAGCTGGCTGAACCAAATGGAGTTCAGCACTACTTTCAGTCGAAACAGGGTGTCTCTATCAGAAACAGTAACTCAAGTTTAAGAGTCCCACTCAAGCTACATCTAGGTCCCTAAAATAAAAAAGAATAAATAAAAAATACTTCAGATTTAACTTAGACTTGTGCCTTTAAGACCCAAGGCTTGACTTGGGTCCTGGTCTGAAACTTGAATCGTATTAGCAGTTTGTTCTCATGCAATAAAGACTGAAAGGAAGATGTTATGTAAGCTACAGATAGAAACTCTGACTGAGGATGCAATGTTGCACAGGTTTTACTGTAAAGGTTCTGCTTGATTATAAGTGACATTAATGCATTATGGACTGTTATGTAGATGTTAACTTACAAATTGTAAAGACAAAAAAACCTTTATTTAATTCATTCAAAAAATCAACATTAAAAGGTTTATTTTTTATTGACAATTTTTAGATGCCATTTACATTTCTAATAGATTAGATTTTTTTTTTAATGAAATAAAGCAGTCTTACACAGTATTTGGGATGGTAAATGAAATGTTAAAAGATAAAAATGTAGAATTTATATGTGGTAGTTTAGTCCATATTCTTAACCTACAGTGATGCAAGGTTAGAGGTGCACTATAGTGTCATGAATTTGATGAGAAGATTTTTATTTCAGAGTTTAGAAACTTGAGACTTTGGCTTAGGATACAAGATTGTGACATGACTTGGACTACCTCTGTCCCTCAAGTTTCAGGGGTATCACCTTCTCTACTGATTGTCCCACATGTCAATTATTTCGATGCACTCACGTAACACCAGTGTGTGTGCACATTCCTTGTTAGTTTCCGCTTGCTGGCTGCGCATGAGCACTTCTAGTGTTTATCTATCCAGTTAGCTTAGCGGTTTGCTTCGGTGTCAGCCGTTCAATGTAGCTCCGCTGCTCTCACCGTATACTTTGAATATGGCTGAGAGTTGCAAGAAGCAAACCGTATACAAGTTTATGAGAAGAAGAGGAAGATCTCATTAGAAAGAAATAGGACCAGAGTGAATGTGAGAGATTTTTCTTCATGTGATCCCCCTGAGGAGCGGAAGCGCAAGTTAAGATGGCCTTGTGCATTTGCAGTTATTCAAAAAGGGACTTGGGGATACTTCTGAAAAAATTACAGACTCCACCTATAAGATCTGTGAAGATCTCTGGTTTAAATCAATCTTCAGAAATTTATGGACAATTTAAATAAAATGAACATGGTATTTGAAGGGTTTATGATTATGTATCTTCATCCCTTATAAACATTGCATACCTAACATGAAAAATAAACTGATAGGAAATGGTTAAGGACAACTTGTAGGACAATGAAGTAGGAAACTACAAAGTGGCTGTGCAAGGAATTACTATAAATTGGGAAACAGGCAGAATGTTCCAGGGTTTCAACCCAAAAACCTGCTAAGCCCAGCGGTAGGTCCTGCTAGGGTGGACCACTGTCTTTAAAAAATAACAAAAATGTTAAAACTTGACAAGGAATTTGAAAATATGACTATTTAATACAGTGTTATTCTAAGACATTGTAGAAAATATTTAGAAGAAGAAGTGCAATAATTTGGGCAGATGGGAATGGGTCAATTTATATAGATTTTAACACAAATCTGTAACTTTTTTGAGTGTGGTTTATATTTAAGGCATCAGTGATCTTGACAATGTTACTATGTACCATCATTGGTCAAACTGATTCTGGGATAATACATAATATAAAATAGTGGGGGAAACCTTGTAATCCATATCCTCACCAGTTTAAAGTTACATTAGTATCTAGTAAACAAATATTACTGTTGTTGTTTTTGTTGTTATTTAGATTTGTCAAAATATGACATTGTATTGAACGACATTAGTTCCACACTTGCCCCACACTCCAGTTAGCTTGGTATGACAACTATCCATCAGCACCACACTCACATTTGTGAAAAAAAATCATTAAATATATAATATACATAGGCAAAAAAAAAATAATTATTCTAAGATGATTCTGTACAACCTGTTTTACATTTTAAACATTGATTTTATTCACAGGCAGCTGCTACAATGTTAAACAGGAAAAACAACCAGCTGAGATGATTTAGAGCGAGGCTGACTAAACAGCCAACTGAGCAGTGAATTATTTGAGTTTGTCTCCAGCCAACGTCTTTGCCCATTCTTTTTCACTCTGATAAGCTTGTTATCTTTGCTTCTTTGCTCTGCCATTAACCCCCTCTCCTCTTTGCCATGCCTTCTCTGACCAGACAGATAAGATACAACTTCAGAGAGTTGTGTGAAGTGCATATATGAGCTCTGTGAATTACCTAGTGAAAAATGGCAGACTTCAACTTTGTGTTTTTTTTTTCCAGTATAACACCCTTTAACTCTGTGTGAAAAAATACGGCTGTGCAGTGATTTGTACTGTTTCTTAGAGACTTGTAAGTACATCAGATCAAACTGGGTTCATTTTAGGTAGTGCCAGTTACTGCAAACAGAGACTTTGTGGCAGTGACAGAAGCTTGCAATGCAGGGTGCTAACTACTGCTCATCAAATCGCTAAATGTACTGAAAGGAAAGATCAGGAAGAGGGCCAAAAATCTCAGTATAATTTGTTTTCTTAAGCACAAAAAAGTTCAGAAATTTGTTTTTGAACATTGCTTTTGCCCAGATAAAAAGACCTAAATTAACATGACATTAAGATCTAGCTTCCCATACATTTTTAATATTTTAAAATGTTTAAAACCACCTTTTTAGAATCAAGCAATAATAATCAAAAGTTGAAATAAAAACTGTTTTGGAAACTTAAGCTATATCAGTGTTTTTTGTTTCTCAACACATCTGTCTTTAAATCTCCTATTCTGTGTAACTTCTTTAGTGTTTTAGATTTACAGTGTAGATTTTGGCATCCATCCATCCATTTTCTGATCCGCTTAATCCCTCATGGGGTCGCTGTGGCTGCTGGTTCTTATCTCCAGCGTTTAAAGGGCGAGAGGCAGGGTACACCCTGGACAGGTCGCCAGTCTGTCGCAGTAGATTTTGGCAAGGAAGTTTGACAACAAACAAACCCAACTTAGAAATGTAATTACTTTTTGCTTTCAAACACATCAATCTGTAGCTAAAAGTTTACTCATGCATATATTTTCCAAATTATATTTTTAGCCATGTTTGGTAAATATATGTCTCACAAACATTGTCTTCTGATTGTAACACTGCTTTTCATTTTCAAAACAGCAAACACAAATTATATGCAATAAGATAGATTAAAGTTAAGCTGTAAGATAATACAGTCAAGCAAAAACTTTTCAACACTTTATCAAAGCATGTCCTTTTTATTGTAGCATATCACAGCATGTGGATGTTTAATATTCATCATAAACATACAAAGATTTCAAAATAATAAAGATACAGACCAAAACATCTAAACTGAAAAAGAAAATTCCTTTTGAAATATTTTGTACAATGTAATAAAGACTGAAATTTCTGGCGGGGGATAAAGGAGGCATCAAAAGAATCTGAGTAAGTCATTCCACTGAGCGGAAAATAGTTTGTAAGTGGAGGATATTCAAAACATCCAACATTCCTGGCTTTGACCATGCAAACAAGTTTACCCTGAGAGCAATCAGCAAGAGTCTAAAATAAGTCTATAAATCCCCAAATAATACACTTCTGCTACTGTTAGTATGAAAGACATGAAGGTCAGACAAAAAGTTTGTCAAAATGGTCCAAAGACCAGGCGTTCTGAAATATTCTTTAAACAAATTAATCTAAAATGAAATTATTTGGTCACTAAAACAAGCGACATTCTATCCTGTAGTAGCCTCTGTTTTATTTATGTATTTTTTGGCTATAGCGACCCTTTTATTGAAAGAAGGCTGACAGGAAAGGGGGGCTTAGAGAGCAGACCAAAGTCAAACCTAGGTCAAAACTCTATCCAAAACCTGAACTCAGGGCAACTCTCCGACAAACACCCACATTTAGACTGAATACATGAGGCGTGTGAAGGACTGATACTGTGCATACTACAACTGCACCATCAGCATGCCCCAGTAAGTTCAATGTTGCTACATGCTCATCGAGGAGGAGTGAACGCTGCAAGTCAGTGACTCAATCTAATCTCCCAGGTCTTCTTAGAAAGCATTTTAACAAATTTGAATAATGGACACAACTGGACAACATTGTTTAACTAGGATGCATTTAGAATGTATGTACTTTGTCTCAAAAGCACATCACAAAAAAATCCTACATACAGATTCCAGGTCAAATGTTTTAAATCAGAGCCATATAAAAAAAGTGAATTTAATCTCATAGCAGATCACTTTGGTCCAGTAGACTGAGAAGTCATCAAGTTACTTGTAAAGACAAGGCCACATTCAACCCTCTAGATTATACTCAGTCTCCCATTAAAAGGGAGTGGGAGAGGATGAGTCAGGGCCACTGGGAGAGGAAGAAGGAGCTCCAGGAGCTGTGAGAGAGAAAGATGGAGCAGACAACAGCCTCAAACATCAAAAGGCGGCAAGAACTTCAACAGAGAAGAGCTGACATGCAGGCTTGTGAACTATATTTACCATATTTTATAATAATAACCATAGCCATGACAAACTGACTTCATGAGAAAAGTAGAAGAATGTAGCTCAGGTGTTTAAGGGGAGCTCAGACTGCCGTAAAGCAGTGCTCTGGGTCATATGACCCATTCAGAGCCAGATCTCTACCTCTCAAGTTACATAGGCATGTTTTTGGAAAGGACAGCATCCATTTCGACGAGTGCTGTATATTGATCCGAAAAATGATTTCATATATCTCAAATTAAGAGATACTTGGGTCAAAACTTAAGCAGTGCTGCTTCAATTGTAAACTCTAGCTTTAGTCACAACAATCACAATTCTGTTCAATTTGAAAACTAAGTTGTGACAATCCAAAAGTGCAATGTGAATGTGATGTTTCTGCCTATAAACACATTTTTTCATGTAGGTTGTCTTCAGTCCACACATGTTTGGATTGAAGGCAGCTTAAAGAGCTCCATGTTGAAATGACACTACTTCCTTCCTGGAAGTCTGACAAGATGATTAAACATGAATGTTTGCACAGGCACAAACACTTGAGGATATGCATACTAGCAGGACCAGATGGATACATACGCACAGAAAATGCATGTCACCTTAAGTATAACCAATTGATTTTATGAATGTATTCAAGCTTGGACCTTAAATATATGCCTGGGTAAATTCTCAGTCATCGGAACAGCAAACAGGCTTAAATTGGAGGCAACCAGACTTTCATTCAGTTTTTTTATGAAAATGTTTTGATACTATCCAGGAGTCTTTGTAAATTCTGGTGGCTCGCACTTGAGCAACTGGCAGTTGGTGCACTGCTGTTTTAAGGACATTGAGGCCCATCCTCCGAGGCGCATTCTCAGTCAGATGCTAATCAATGACCCACACGCTACTGTCCGGTGTCATTAGAAGCTATTGCTTGGTGTGAGTGGAGTACTTGGTCACCTGAATCATGATGAGACTGCTGATGTAATCTCTTTGGAACATGTTGGAGGATCAAGCTGTAAACACTGAAAGCACAATCATCCCCCTCTGTTCAGTGATGGCTTTTCACTTTTGACCAAAATGGCTTCTTTCACCCCTTTTTCAAACCATCTGCTCTCCCTGTCCCAAATCTGGACATCATTGGCATCAAAAGAGTGTCCTTTGTTCTTGAGGTGCATGTGGACTGCTGCGTCTTGCCCCGAGCTGCTGGCCCACCTGTGCTGTTCCATGCGTTTATGTAGCTGTTGTTTAGTATCTCAAATGTAGGAGTCTGAGCAGTCTGAGCTGCATTGGACTGCATACAGAATGCCGCTCAGCTGTGTTTTGGATGTTCTGTCTTTGAGATGAACACGTTTTTGTTGGTTTTTGAGAGTGTTAATAGGTTGGAAATTTACTGGTATGTTGTGTTTGGAGAAAATCTCCTGAGTTTTTCAGAAACTCCTGACACATATGCAATGACAATGTGTTTGCATCTCTCTGTTCTCTCTTCTGTGTACAATGCTGTGTTGCTTTTTCTGCCAACTTTGTTGTCTGATTTGACAATGACCCATTTTGGGTAACCACAGGCTTGCAGTGATATTCTGACTTGCTTATGTTCTTTTTGCTTCTTCTCTGTGGCAGAGGGAATGTTGTCAACACAGTGACTCGGAGTTCTGATAACAGAGAGTTCGTGGTCCAGTGGTTGATGTGAATAAAATACAAATACTGGTCTCTGTGTGTGGGCTTCTGATAAACCTCAACCTTGAGACTCCCATATTTCTCGTTGTGCACCGCATGATCCAGAAAGGGCAACATGTTGTTCTTGGCATCCTCTCTCGTAAACCTTATGTTGCTGTCCACTGATTTGATGTGGTTGGTGAATGCCTCAACTTCTTTTGACTCAAGTGTCATCCACATATCTAAACCAGTAAGTTGGTGTTGTTACCTTGTGCCTTGCTCTCCACCTCCTCCATGTACAAACTGGCCACAATGGGTGACACTGGGGAACCCATGACACACTCTTGTTTCTGTCTGTAAAAGTTGTCTCTGTACTTGACATATATGGTTGAGAGTCACACAGCTGGTTTGGTGTTAAATTGGTTATTTTAGTGATTCATCATGTTACAAACTGAGTCTTGAAGTTTCCACTACCTCTGATGTCGGAATGCAAGTGAAAAGAGAGGTGACATAAAAGGAAACAATGGTTTTCCCAGGTGCCAGTCTCAGGTGTCGCCTTAGGAAATTAAGTCTGTGGAGTTTTGTATGTAGTGTGGAGTGCTTCCAACCAGGGGGCAGCAAAATTGTTGCAAGATGTTTTGCAATGTTGTATGTGACCGAGTTAATGCTGCTGACAATGGGTCTGAGAGGCACCCCTTCTTTGTGTATTATTCGGAAGTCCATACATGCATGGATTGGCCTCACCTGGGTACAGCTGATAGCAGCGGGAGTTATTAATTGCTTTCTGTTTTTCCAGTTTTCGTAGAGAGTCAGTTATTTCCTTTTTGTAGTTATCAGTAGATGAATTATTTCTTCATGGTAACTGGTTGTGTTAAGTACCACTGTGCATCTGCCTTTGCCTGCTGGCAAGATTGTAATGTTGCAGTCTTTGCTGAGGGATGTTTTTTTTTTTCCTGCTCACATGCTGTGCTTCCAGACATTTTTAACTGTATCAATGTTTGTATGTTTTTTGCATTAACTGAAAAAATAGTGACATTTCCAGGTGGAATATTGTAAATGTTATGACACTACACATACTCATTGTCAGGGATCTGGGGTTGTTTGTGTTTTGCGTGGTTTCCCTACTGTGTACTAGAGCTGCAGTTCTCCTTGAGGACATGGTTGAGCAGTTTCCTGCACACACACCTGCTCTCAATCACCCTCGTGTGCTGGAGCTGCTGCTGAACATTCTGTGCCTGAGAGACAACCATTATGTTACCTCTAGTATGTTGTTTTACTCTTAGCAAGTTTTGTTCCCATGGCTTATGCTAACTATGCTTATCTACTTTTCTCCATGGTTACCTTTCGAGTTCACCGCTGGACCTGCCTCCCTGAGATGCTACCTGTATCCTTGAGTCCATCTTCCTCATGCTATAACTCCTCGGACGTTACCTACCATGATCAGCTGAGCACCTCAAACCATCAGAACCTCCTAGCCATCGTATCTGGCCCCTAAGATTCCACCTGCAGCCTTTACCTGACTGCACCCACCACAAAGAACATCTGGTCTGGATACCACTTGCGCTCCCCTGGTGTAAAGCAGTCACATAGCTGTTATATTCTCTCTGTGCCAAGTCAGTATTGCGGATGTCTAAAGGGGGAGAGTTCCAGAGTTTGGGAGCAGAGCGGGAGTAAACTCTGCTCCCCATGGTGCTGAGACATGAAGGAGTAACAGTAAGTTGAATGGAAGAGGAAGATCTAAGGGTGCAGGAGGAAGTAGCGATGTGAAGGAGATCAGGCATTCCCAAATTGTTGGATGTACGTTTCTGTCGTTTACCGAAGGAGGAAGAAAGAAATGGATAATTTCAATGAAAAGAGCGCAGGAAGACACTCCCAATGGACTGGGGGAGCGATCATACTATGACAGAATTTGCAGTCTACACTTCATCTCCAGTAAATACAACTTAATTCTGCTCTAGTCATTGTTCTACTTAAATGGCGGCGGAGGGGAGGTGGCGATCGCTACATGGGCCGGAGAAGTGGCAGCAGCAGCCGCCGCTGTCTGGAGCAGCAGCCGCTTCCTGCTGCTCCAGACAGCGGCAGCTGCTGCTCCAGACAGCGGCTGCTGCTGCTGCCGCTTCTCCGGCCCGTGTAGCGATCTCCCCTCCCCCCGTTCACGGGCGCTAGTACTTCTGTGTTTACGCTGCAATTTCTTTTCTTTTTATCTGGTTATGTGTAAATGTTTCTGTTTTCTTTCACTCTTTGTTCCAACTATGGATGTAACCGTTTTATGGACTATTTTGATGTTAATCCTTCTCTACATGGGATTTGCTCGGGGGGAAACGACAGAGACCTCCAGCGCAAACCCATTGTTTACACCAAGGACCAGCTGCTAGTGCTGACCAGCGACCAATCCAAGAATCCTGGAACTCAACCAGAAATACCCAAAAAAAATTCCAAGGAATAACCGAGGCAAACGACCAGGGAAAAGCCGACAATGTCATGGGGAATGTTTGATCCCTAGCAAACAAAGTGGAGGAATCATCTGCCCAAATGAAAACATCAGAAGCTGTACAGAGAAGCTAGCCTGCTGCTAAAAGAAACGTGGCTGATACAGCTGATGCCTGACGCAAGTGTAAACATTGGCGGCTTCCACATGATCAGAGCCAACAGAACAAGATATACTGGTAAGAGGAGAGCAGGGGGCGTGGCTGTGTTTATTAACCGGTGGTGCAGCTCTGAAACACATTACGGTTAAGGAGAGACTTTGTACACAGAACATTGAGCTGCTAGCTGTTGGTTTCAGACCGTACACGCTTTTTTAGAGAGTTTTCACATGTGGTTTCGATAACAGCATCTGCAAACAACGAGGGTAGCCTGTGGCGTCATCATCCTCAGTTCAGAAGATTTGAATCATGTGTCCCTGTCCTCCACCTTATCCACATTTAAACAATATGTTACATGCAAAACAAGAGACAATAAAATTCTGAATTTATTGTATGCTAATTGCAAAGACGCATACCGCTCCTCACCCCTTCCTCACCCCTTCCTACTCTGGGTCAGATGGTCAGAGGAGGCAGAAAAACTCTGAGAGATTGCTTCAGCTAAGCTAAGCTACTAAGTGGGAAGAACTGTGTGATCCTCATGGTGAGGACTTGCATCAAACGTAAGGATCTCTGTTCTGTCTCTCTTCAAGGATGGTCACGTTTCTCCTTCTCGCCAGCTCCTTGTTCACCCCCCCCTCTCCTGCTTGTGCTTCGTATTTGGCTCTTTGTGCCATTCTTCATAACAAACCAAAGCTCGGAAACCGAAACTCAGGAAATTATGGGTCTCGTCAGTTGGTTGTCTTAATGCTATTGATCAAATTTTTGCAACTGGAAAGCAGAGAACGGGGGGAGCGTGTGTGTCCCGATGGTACTTTTTTCGCGGGATACATCTTGGATCGTGGGGGAAATGGTCCACTGTGTGTCTCTCCATTTTGTCTGTTGAGGATGTAGAATATGTATACATGTTTGGATTCATGATACTTCGATTTCTTCTTTTTGGATTCAGAAGATTTCTAATGTATCAGCAACTTCAGAGAGTGCTGGCGGTGAATATGGCCTTGATCAAGCTTCCAGTGGCTTACGACGCGATCACTAAGGCGGTGAATGAACAGAACAGTAGGCTGAATGAATGAGCTGTATACTGGCTATGGTGGTTGAACACAAAGGCGAGATGGGATAATATCTGAAAGTGAAACGCGGAAAAACCCAACTAATTTGGAATATTGGATTTATAGAGTCAGCAATGATGAAAAGACTCTTAAAGCTGACGGAAAGTTGGTTCAGCTTGTTCTCATAACAATTGTGTATTTTAATTAGGCTCTTCCACTATCTAAAAACTCCTTCTGGATATTATGACAAGGTGGCCTAGAACAACCCCCCCCCCCCCCACTCCCCGCAAACATCTGTGGATGCGTCCGTGAGTGATAAAGACTTTCCAATGTATCAAGGACACTTGTCTGCTGGACGGCGTTCATGGACATACAAATTCCACACAATATGCACACACTACTGACTCACATTTATCTGATGAACTTAGACACGACTGGTCTCCAATGTTAACCTCCTGCTTATATGCGTCTCGTTATATTTGTGCTTCTCGTGCAAAAGGTTTTTCAATATCTCAAACTGTGTCCTAGTAAATGATAGGGTGTGTTTGATATGTGTTTTTTTTCCCACTCCTTCCTATTGTGGCTACTATCTTTCCACAGAGTCAAGGGCAGAGCCCTGTGGACACAATGTAGGCAGGGTCCGGGGCAGTTCGGAGGAATGCGCCTAATGGCTGCGCCGACTGTCTGTGTTCCTTGGCAACACAAGACCTCAGTCGATCGTTCCCCCATTACCCAAAATGTTTGTTGATGTTTGTGATGAACGGTTGCACTGGTACTGTAATCTCGATTGCAATGCAAATTGTAGATGACAATAAAGATTGATTGATTGATGATAATGCATTACAGATTACATTAACTTCTGTTCCATTAGGAGGAGAAAAACTGCATATCCCAAAGACCTCAGCAACTACAGGCCGGTAGCACTAACATTGCACCTGATGAAGACCATATATATATATATATATATATATATATATATATATATATATATATATATATATATATATATATATATATATTTTAAATCGAACAAATTGGTGCGCAGGTTCTGATTCAACCATTAACTGTTGACACTGTTCTAAGATGCTAAGGTAACTGTTTACATCATGCATACGGCTGCACAGGCTCTGACTCAGCCATTAAAGGTATACTATGCAACCGGGGTTGATTTTCCAGCGAGGCTCCCCCAAGAGGGCGAAAGTAAAAGTGCACTGTCATAAAGATGCTCAGCTGTTCTTGTTTCTCCGTCAATCCAGGCGCGGTTGTTTTGAGCTTAGCAGACAGGCGAACGCAACGAAAAGTGGAAAAAACGGCAGTACAAACAATGAATAACACAGTGAAGGTATGAACATCAAGCTTCTTGCAGCGCTATCTTGGCGAGGCGGTCGCCGCCGCCTCGCCAAGCCGCGACCGCCGCCGCCTCGCCAGTTTTATTATTATTATTATTATTTATTTTTTTATGTTGGCGAGACGCTACCGCCACCGCCTCGCCAAGCGCAGCCGCCGCCGCCGCCGCGGTAGCGTCTCGCCAACATAAAAAAAGATAATAATAATAATAATAATAATAATAAAACTCGATATGCTTGCATGTTTATTTGACGTTAAACTTTGCACCGCTGACGGCTGAGCGGAGCGGAGCGGAGCGGGGGGGGGAGACAAACTTTGCACTGCTGACCAGCTGAGCGGAGCGGTGCGCATATCGAGTTAGTTTTATTTTTTTATTATTATTTTTTGGAATGTCGGCGAGGCGGTAGCGTGAGGGAAACCCTACAATGTTACTTACAATCGCATCAGCAGAAACGCGAGGTCCGCGTCAGCCTTGCAGCCTTCTATGTTCACCCGTGTACGACTCCTCTCTCTGTCCAGAGCCCTTTTCCTCTTTCTTGCCTGCTCCAACATGGGCTTTCGCTGTTTTCTCGCTGGTTCCGCCATGATAACTGCACAAATATCGCCACTGCGCTACCAACGAGCACACCTTTCACTGGGGCGTGTAGCAGTTCTCGCCGTAAAGCAAGACCGACTCTCGCGGGTCTTGCCACCAGACTACTGAGCCTGTGACTGCGGGCCGACTGCTCCTGCATTGCAAGTGTGGTATTTCCCCCACAGACCCCCAGGGCGGCCGAGAAAAACCTTAGTTCAACCTGAAATGAACTCATTTAATCATCCAAACGGTATGGAACATATTAATTAACTGAAAAATGTTGCATAGTATGCCTTTAATTGTTTACACTGTACCCCAATGCAAAGGTAACTTGCACAGCCCTTAGTGGGATGCTGCTGGACTATAATACATAGTGCATATTGTATAAGCTTTGCATGTTATGGAAAAAAATCTAATAATATCAAATAATATATTTTTTCCTTTAGTCAATTTATTTACTTACCTTTATTTTCTACTCTTGGTGTTTTCTGTAGAGCTAACTTTTAGATTAGACAGTTCACTTTTCTTTCCTTGATTCATTTTTCATTTCTCTTCATTAGTAATTGTGTGTGTTTGCCGCTGTCACACCCAAATTTCCTCATTGAGGGACATTAAAGAGAATTCTTATCTTAATCTAAGCCTGTCCTTTGACTGTCACAGTGCATCAAGTGACTGCACGGACCGCATGGTTTGAGTGATAGAGAGTTTTTAGGACGTTACACTCAACCAATGATCCCACTTCTGATCTCCTCAGGTGCCTCTTCTTGATGTTTCAGCTTTTTGCAAGTCAAATTGTTTACATACATTTCTTGTCTGCACATTTATTAAATTACATCCAAATTGAAGGGTTGCTACTGATTGTTTTTTCCAGTATGTATATTAATTTTAGTCACTGTGTGTGTGGCTGTTATTGATTCATTTTCCCAATATTTTTCTTTTCTGATTTGATCATTATCTTTCAGACTATTCAATGTGCTGTTTGCAGCCACATAGAAAACAGATTTTATTTGCATATGATGGATGTATTTCTGGCATATTTAGTTGATTACAACTGTATTTAAAGCACACTCATTACTCTTAGCTTCACGTATTGCAGATTTGTTTCTTTCCACCCCCGCAAGGGAATAAGTAACAGCCCTAGCTGAACCTGCCATTAGGGAACATTACAGCTTAGTTATCTAACAACAGATGCTCAGTTCAGAAACTATGGAGAAAAAAATATAAAGAAAAGTTGCATAGATATAAAACAAATGATTACTATGAGAGAAGACAAGTTTAGATTTGGCATTTAATAGCCTGAGGTTAACACATGGCTCCCCCTGAGCCCACTCATTCGCTGCAGTCTATCTGTGCCTCATATTGATGTGTGCAATGTGTGATTTTGCATTTGCTTAAAATCATCTTCTGCAGACATACACACACATTACAACAAACAGCAAACACACTCACAAAGACTGTAGATAACGAGACATACACGATTCCTTCTTTCGTGCCAAAATTTGCCATCAGATGGACGAAAGCTGCCATCAAAACTGGGCCCATGAGAAGTTCAGACAGTCTGCTTATTCAAGTGAACCCGACACTAGAGTCCCATCTCCTCAACCATGCTTATTAAAAAGCCAATTTTGTCATTTCCAATCCCGATCTGTCACAGTCACTTTGTTCATCAGACCCATGTCATGTAACATTGTGGAAGAAGAAAGGGGGTGGGGGGGGACACAAGTTGTGCAACAGAAAGCATGTCAGTTTCTATAAACTGTTCACGTTGCAGTGGTAAACTAGTAAAAAAGATGGACAAAAAAACGCTTTTCCTCAGAAGCATTGAAAACAATCATAGGAACATAAACATTCAGGGACAGAAGCATGTACATGAGAAGCATGTAACTCAGGCAAGTATTGAATAATAAAGAAATAAAAAAAATTATCTACTGCAGTCATTCTCAATATATCCAGGAATTATAAGGGCATCAATTTTTTATGTTAGAAACATTTCTTTTTTACAGTGATATAATGTATTTTAGTAAAAAAATTGCATAATGTAAGTCTAAAATTAAACTTCACAAGATTCAAATGATACGCTCCCATTGCTATAGAGAACAACACAGCTGTCATGTTATACTTGTCCAAACATTATTTCCTCTAGTCAAACCTCCACTATACAAACATCCAACCATTATCTCATGTGAATTAATCAGTCCCTCTTTAGTTTACCAAGGATTTGAACTACACTCTGGTCGTCTCCCAGTCATCACATACTCCATCAGCAGCATGCTACTTGGATTTTGCTCCTTTTGAGGTCTCTCTTCTCTCTCCCTATCATTTTCTTTTCTCTGTTCACAACTGGACCCCATTTTTCTATCCTATACTGTTTGTTGAATTGCTAAGTCAATGGTATACTGCCAAGCATGACTTTGGAGAACAAAATCTGCATTGACACAAGGAACTGTTTGGAGAATGGGTGCTGCCTTGAATTAGAGTGCTCTGTTTGCTTATGGTTTGTAATGAGAGGTGACATATTGTCAGTGGCTTGCTTAAGCTTGTCTCCTAATACACTAATTGCTGTTTTTCCACCCCATCCCTTCTTTTATTTAATTTTTTCTGTTCTCCTTCTCTTCCTCCCTTGTCCCCCACCCTCCAAAACCAATACTGCTGTTAGTCTTCAAAACTAAAAAGCTTCCACCCACATACCAAGATGAGCCTGCACCCACTCTTTTTTTCAATTTGTCTCCAAGTCCAATGATTTTCATAGATTTATCTTTCAGAAAGTTCTTTCTTTTGCCTTAGCTTGACTATCGTTAAGATTTTGTCTTTCTCTCTCCTCACTTTCCACGCTGACTTGTTTCTCAGCACATATATGACATGATGTCCACTAGTACTGCAGAGACCCCATGCCCTGGCTGCCAAGTGCACAATTACTAAATCGCTCATCTTACGGGTGGCTGACACTCAGTGTCCCTGGCTTTGGAGAGAGAGAGAAACATGAGTGATAGAGGGTAGCATATGAGTGAACCACAGAAACCGGGGAATGACTGAACTAAGAGCCTGAACTGGCTTGCTCCTCTGTGACTTCATGCAGATGTTTTTTTTTCTTTCTCACACGCATGTGCATGCTTTGTCAGCTGAAAACAGGTGACGGCCGAGGTACCTGACAGCTGTCAGTGCTCATGGGTGCAGAATGGTGGAGGAGCGCTGCTATCTGTCAAAGCACTGCTCTGCATCTGCCCTTTGCTCCAGGCTGAATATGTTGGACCCTCTGAGGATAACTAGAGACTGCTTCCATCTAATGAAAATACAAAACCGAGCAGGTCAGATGAACTGCTACAGACCCAACTAGGTTTGAGTCCCTCAGAAACAAGTGTTAGTTGTTTGTTTTTTGTTTTTTTTGCTTTTGCTTTTTTGTAGGGAGGCTGGTTGCATCATGCAACAGCAGTGAATGATTGCAGTGTGTAAAGATGAGTGAAAATACACAAGGGCATTAACAATATTTGTTTTAGGTGCAGGTTTTATGAGAATTTTATTCTTTAATGTTTTATTTTTTTCTACATGCCATTTTGCTAATGTTTGCTTTCTTTGAAGGAAAAAAAAAGTCTCTGAAGTTATATTTTAATTCATACCCTCTTCATGTTTGTTTATCCTTTACCTTTTTCATCTTCTATGTATGTCTCTAAAAGTGTGTTGTATTTCATCTACTTTGAACCTCACTTTGATCACACTTCAGTAGCTTTGTTTATGATTATGTTACATGCGACCTCTAATACTTGAGTGTATTCAGAGGAAGACACATTAAAGTAAGACTTCAGAAGTGGTAAAAAAAATGTACGCTGGGTGTATCACAAGATCAATCAAAAAAGCTAAGATACTGCACAACAGTACAATAATAGGAAAATCAAGCAATCATACCCCCTGAATTTTTACGATTTTTCAATTCAATATGTTTTATTGGAATTTTAAATGAGAGACCAACATATTGTAGCTCTTAACTGTAGAGAGGGAAACTATACATGGCTGAGCATTTTTTCAAAACAGTCTGAACAACAATAGGTCACTGGATTTTAGATAGGGGCGATATGTAAGAAAAATAACACGATAAATGGACAATGTCTCCCATCAAATGCATGGAGCTTTTGCAGAGCTGGAGAGCTGTTTTGGTGACAGACTGCTGTCCTCAGGACCTACGGTCTACACAATGTGGATGTGGCTCTGACTTTTCAGTGCCTATTTATTTAAGACAGTGTGTGTGGAGGCAAGGAAATACCTAAATCACACAGTGGGTCCCAAGGACTGGAATTAAAAACAACTGTTCTAGATGCTCAAAGGAGCGCTTCCGCAAGTCCTTCATCCCAGCTGCTATTAGATCAGATCAGCTGCTCACAACAAACCCAATAAGCGTTTACAACATGCTAATGGTTGAATGGGTTCTGATATTACAATGAATCATTTCCACTGTTTATCAGATGCTGATGTCCATTTTCACAAGCTTTAGCTACTCTGGGCGTTTCTTGTGCAATCTTGCCTACAGCGTTTTTTTTCACATCTTCGTCTAAATCGGTTGCTGTATTCCCTCTGTTTAACTTGAAGATTTATTTTTATCTGTATATGTCATATTCAATAAAAGTACAATATTTACTCTGTTTTGGTTTTGCCTTTCTGATAAGTTAATTCTCAATTGCTTTAAACTACCTTTAGATTAATTTTTCATTAGTGATCTAGAGGTAACTGTGTTTTTTTGCCAGCGTCACAACCAAAGGTTCCCATTGCGGGGCATTGTGCAATCGTCCTGCCATTGACGGGTTGCCGGTTCATTCCCCCACTCCGACCTTCTCAGTCAATGTCCCCTTGGGCAAGACACTTCACCCAAATCACCTGAGCCACAGCCTTGCCTCTGTCAGTCTGTCCCAGGGCAGCTGTGGCTAGCTCACCACCATCAGGGTGTGAATATGTGTGTGTGAATGACTGATTGTAGTGTAAAATGCTCTGGGTCGTCGGACTAGGTAAAGTGCTGTACAAGTACAAGCCATTTACCATTTATATTTCAGTAAAACAAATATAAGTGTTTGTGAAACACATTGCAAAATTCTCTAAACCAGCTCATTTGAACTGAATACAGAAGCTTCTCTGTGAATTCAACATTATATCAGGAAAAATTGGTGCTTAAATTTTAATAAAAGTTGGTTCTATAATAATCACTGTACATTGCAAAAACTATATAAAATCAAAAGTTACAGTAACTCTACTTTTGTTGTGGTGAAGAGCAAAGGAATCCTTAGCTGAATACTTTCTCTGCATGTCAGACAGCAACATAGCACAGTTTCCTCTCAGCATGTTTCATTTTTGTGGGTGGAAAACTCTCATAGGTGGCCATACATCCTGATGCTGTGTGCTGTGTGGTGGCACTCAGCCATACGATTCCCATTAGGCCAGACTGTGGTAGGGGATCGACCTGACTCTGTTTTTTCTTACCCTCCCAACTCTAATGGTAGAGTGTATGTTGGTGTTTTAATGTTGTTGTGCAAGGATTTCTTCAAATCAATTCTTTCAAAATCCAGGAGGTACAAAGCAAGAGT